>NW_028230452.1:9257291-9538661 GCF_043228905.1 Azolla caroliniana
ATGGGCGACTCCAAGGCGACTTAAAGATGTGCAATCCTTCCTCGGCTTCGCAAATTTTTACCATCGCTTCATCAAGGGGTTTTCCCACCCTAGCACAACCTCTTATCGCTCTCACCCATAAAGGCACTCCATTTTTATGGACCTCGGAGGCACAAAATGCGTTCGACTCACTCAAACACGCATTCATCACTGCCCCGGTGCTGCTACATGCCGACCCCACAAAACCCTTCCAAGTCGAAACGATGCCTCTGACTTTGCCATTGGCGCCATCTTATCCCAAGCAGACGACAACAACCTAATGCACCCAGTGGCTTACTATTCCCGAAAATTTACGGCATCCGAAATCAATTATCCCATTTATGACAAGGAGCTTGCTGCTATCATTGCTGCCTTTGAAGAATGGCGACCCTACTTGGCCGGCGCACAACATCGTGTCCAGGTAGTGACTGATCATAAAAATTTAGTTTATTTTTCCACCACTCGTACTTTGAATCGAAGGCAGGCCCGTTGGTCTACATTTCTCGCTGACTACGATTTGAGATTGTATTTCGACCTGGTGGCCAACATGGGAAGGCTGATGCCCTTTCTCGCCGAGCTGACCTTGCACTCCGCCCTGGGGATGCTGCTTATGCTCAACAATCTAGACGTTTGTTGAAACCCGACCAATTGCATATGTTTGCCACTTGTATGTTGCAGGATGATTCTTTACTCCAACAAATCACTGATGCATCCAAGACCGATGCGTTCGCCAACGAGATTCGAGATAGTCTGCAAAACCCCTCCAGGTGACCAAAAGGAAGGATCTTGACACCTTCACCATACAAGAGGGTTTGTTGTTCCGAGATCATCTCTTATACGTCCCAGAGGGCCCATGTCGCACCCGGGTGTTGCGGGAATGCCACGATGACCCACTTGCAGGTCATTTTGGGGTCGCGAAAACCCTCGAGCTAATTTCTCGGGGGTATTGGTGGCCACAACCATGGAAGCTGGTCAAAGAATACATAAAGAGTTGTGAGGTTTGTGCTCGCTCCAAAGCCATTCATCATCGGCCATACGGCTTACTACAGCCGCTTCCATGTCCTCGTCGTCCTTGGGCCTCTATCTCTATGGACCTGATAACTGATCTACCCTTGGTCAATAGCTATGACTCGGTGTTGGTCGTTGTCGATCGGTTTACGAAGATGGCTCACTTCACTCCATGCTCTAAAACCATTTCCGGAGAAGGAATGGTGCATCTCCTACTCAACAATGTAGTACGCTTGCATGGACTCCCCGATGATGTCATCTCGGATCGCGGACCCCAGTTTGTCTCTCACTTCTGGCAGCGCCTGCTACAAACTTTAGGCATCTCTGTCAAGTTGTCCTCCGCTTATCACCCCCAAACTGACGGGCAAACGGAGCGTGTCAACCAAATCCTTGAGCAGTATCTTCGGTGCTCTGTTAGTTACCAACAAGATGATTGGGTCAACTTACTTTCGCTCGCGGAATTCGCCTACAATAATTCTCTCCATGCATCGACTGGCGTCACTCCCTTCTTTGCCAACTACGGTTTACATCCTCGCTTCAACATTTCCCTTCCTACCACTTCCGTGAACCCTTCGGCGGAGGATCGTGCCCGCATTTTGGAAGAAGTACATCATGATTTATCCTTGGAGCTTAGTCTTGCTAATGAACGATACAAGAAGCAGGCTGATCGCCATCGATCTTCCACTCCACACTTTGTCGTTGGAGACATGGTCTGGTTGTTACGTCGACACATCTCTACTACTCGTCCATGTGCGAAACTTGATTACAAGAAGTTGGGACCATTCCGTATCATCGAGTGCATCAATCCTGTCGCCTTCCGGCTCGCCCTTCCATCCCACTTCCGGATTCACGATGTTTTTCACGTCTCCCTCCTCGAACCCCATTATGCTTCACAACTCCAAGGACGTCAAGCCCCACCACCACCACCTGTGCAATTGACGACAGGGGAGGAATACGAGGTCGACCAAATCCTTGACTCGCGTTGGCACCGTCGACACTTGCAATACCTCGTCCTATGGAGGGGTTACCCCATGTCTGAGGCCACATGGGAACCATCGGCAAATTTACAAAATGCCCCAGAGGTCGTCCAAGATTTTCATCACCGATATCCCCACAAACCAGCGGCCGATTTGGGAAGGTGGCGTAAGAGGGGGGATAATGTCAAGATTCGAACTCTTGACACGACCATGTTATAATCTACTATAATGAGTTAACCAAGATATCTAGTACTAGTTATGTATGTAATTGGTCCTTATTATTTTGCTAGCATCATGTGCATAGTTGCTCCCTTGTAGTATTTACACTTGGCACATGCATGCATACCTACATGCTCTATTGTAGATTCACATGCGTGCAACAAGTGTGCATGCCATGTAGTATAAATAGAGGAGTTCACCTTGAAGGAATTCAAGGTGAACAACACCAGTTATGGAGTCTTTCCTTTAGTACTATCTTCTTTCTTGTCCATTTGGTTATCTTCTTGGTTGTCTCTTGAGTTTATGATCCGTGACAATGAGGACCATTGTCTTTTTACCAACACAGCTCACGATGGATCACCCATCTTCCTCATCATCTACGTGGACGACATGCTAATTTCTGGACGCCACGCGGGCGAACTTGCCGATCTCATTCGGCAACTGCAGTTGAAGTTTGCCATGGAGGACCTCGGTCCGGCACGACACATACTCGGCATGAAGATTAGTCGGCATCGCGACAAACGACATCTTTTTTTGTCTCAGACCGACTATATCGGACGTGTCTTGGAACGCTTCAACATGCAATCAGCCAAATCTGCTTCAACCCCGCTCCCCATGAATCTTCGGCTCTCTCAGCGAGACTGCCCGACATCCGGTCTGGAGGGGGAAGATATGAAGTCGGTACCGTATGCACCGACAGTCGGCTCCCTTATGTACCTGATGGTCGCGACACGGCCTGATATCTCTCATGCCGTAGGAGTCGTTAGCAGATTTATGCACAATCCTGGCCGATCGCATTGGAACGCAGTCAAGCATGTGTTCAAATATCTGGCTGGCACAAAAGATCACGGCATTCTTTTCGGTCCGAACTCAACCTCAGGCGTAGTCGGTTACACCGACTCGGACTTCGCCGGCTGTATAGACAGTCGGAAATCAACAACCGGATACTGCTTCAAATTCGGCAATGGAGCAATTTCGTGGAAGTCGAAACTTCAGGAGTGCACAGCGACCTCAACGACCGAAGCAGAATATGTAGCTGCGTCCGACGCTGCAAAAGAAGCCTTGTGGCTCGGCCGGCTGGCGCACACGTTTCGGCAAGTCGACCATGACTCGGCTCCAGTTGTCTATAGCGACAGTCAAGGTGCTGTTGCCTTGTCGAAAAATCCAGTTCACCACAACGCCTCCAAACATATCGACGTTCGATATCACTTCGTTCGGGACTGCGTCATTTCAGGGAAAATCGGTCTAGAGAAAATATCCACAACCGACAATGTCGCAGATGGAATGACCAAGTGTCTTTCGGCAGACCGCTTTCGGTCCCTTCAGCATCAGATGGGCGTAACGACAAACCAGTCCGGTTAGAGCCGGACACAGCGCAGGATGGTTTCAGACAACCGACATCAGTTCCCTAATGATCGGCTTCAACTCTTCCAACCCGACCAGTCTGGTCTTCTGCCTTCGGACCCTGCCGACTCGAACAAAACTGATATGTCCGAGAACCTAGGTTTATACCTGTAATCTTAGATAACCCATGTATACGCCCATTACGGGGGAGTGTCGAATACAAGTGTATAATGGATGTATTCACACTATCCCTTTGTATAGATCAAGTTTGGGCCATTTGTGTAATTAGCATAAATGGTAGTTGCCCTAAGTCGGTCACTATATATAGTGACCTTGTAACCTTTTTGTAAGGTTGGTTGTATTGTTGTTTTTCTATGGAATAGAAAGTCTTGTGTGCTCTCTCTCTCTCTCTCTCTCTCTCTCTCTCTCTCTCTGTGCACGATCTTGGAAACTGTCATACGCAGGTACTCAAACTCGAATCGAATGCTTCTTGATCTTCCGCATTGACGGCCTTGTCTACAACAGAGAGCCCTCTAAGAAATGTCGTCATTGCACAAATGAATCTATGATGGCTAATAACTCCTTGTCATGTATTTCGTAGTTGATTTCCGCGACATCGAATTTGCACGAATGGAAAGCCACAGGATGTAACTCTTCGTTATCTCCTTGTTGAGAAAGGATGCTACCGAGGGCGAAATCTGATGCGTCGGCCTCCATGATGAATGGTTTGCTTGTATCCACATGAGCTAGAATCGGTGCTGATGTAAAGGCTTTCTTAAGATGTCGAAAAGCCATATCTGCTTCATTGGACCAAAGAAATGCTTGTCCCTTCTTCGTAAGTTGTGTGAGAGGCAAAATAATCTTCAAGTAATCTTGTATAAACTTACGGTAGAAGTTAGCAAAACCTAGAAAACATTGTACATCTCGTACCGACCGTGGAATTTGCCACTCTAGTACAGTTTGGACTTTAGCTGGATCCATGGCGATGCCCTTTGAGGAGATGACGTATCCTAGAAATTCCACTTGCTTGCAGTCAAAGCTACATTTTTCTAGCTTGGCATAAAGACCATTCTCGCAGACTCTCTTTAGTACTAATAGTACATGAGAATCGTGCTCTTCCACGGTCTTTGAATAAATCAATAGATCATCCAGATAGATGATCAAACAGATATCCAAGAGGTCTCTGAATATATCATTTGCCATGTGTTAGAAGACTGCGGGTGCATTGGTTAGGCCGAACGGCATAATAGTATACTCGAAATGCCCATACCGCGTGCGAAAGGCGGTCTTCCATTCATCTCCCGGTCGGATCCACACGAGGTTATACGCTCCACGTAGATCGATTTTGGTAAAAAACTTGGCACCATTAACTCGCTCTAAAAGACTTGATATAAGAGGAAGTGCATACCTATTTCGGATGGTGACCTTATTCAATCCGCGGTAATCAACGATGAGACGAAGTGAGCCATCTTTCTTCTTGACAAAGAAGATGGGTGCACCGGCCGGAGATTTCCAATGACGGATGAACCCGCTTGCCAAGTGCTCCTCTATGTAGGCTCGAAGGACTTCTAACTCGGTGTGTGACAAGTTGTAAATTGGTCCCCATGGTGGCTCGGTTCCTGGATGTAAATCGATGGGACAGTCATAGGGACGGTGATGAGGAAGGGTACCGGCTTTTACCTTGTCAAATACATCGGCATAAGGATTTCAAATTTGTTTGAGATACTTGGGCTATTAGTACTATGAATACTATTTGACACTCTATTAATACTATTAATACTATCAGACACTCCGAAGGGAAGAATTGACTCGGGTTTAGTACAGGCGACGATTTGATTTACTTGTCTTCTTGGCCTATGGGGACAATTGATGGCAATATGCCCTGGTCCACCGCAATAAAGACATAATCGATTGGCACGTCGTTGTTGCTTTTCTTCTTTCGATAACGGGCCGCGTCGACGCATGGTGTTGATCTCCATCGGTGTCGGAATATTGGCTTGAGGTACGTCGCGTGCAAATGGTTTAGCCGTGACTGAGGCGTATGTGGGTTCCGGCCAAGAGCGTGGTATTTGTAATTGACGTTCCAAACGCCGTTCGAAAAGGCGGTTGTCGCATCGGACTGCTCGACTGATTGCCTCCGTAAGAGACTTTGGTTCTTCGGGGAAGGTTAAAAGCAAGTCTTTGACATCGTTGCGCAAGCCGTAGCGAAACTGCTCCATGAGGGCCTGATCATCCCAGGGGATATCTGAGGCGATTAGACGGAAATCCACCGCGTAGGCAGAGGTTGGACGATCGCCTTGACGCAATCTTCGGATTTTGTTGATTGTCGTCCTGATGCTGTCGGTATCTCCAAAGCAAGCTTTAAACTCACTAATAAACTCTTCAAAGTTATTAAGCAAGGGCGATTGTTTTTCTAGAAGCGGAGCGAACCATGCCAAGGTTGAGCCGCTAAGTAACATGCTTATTAGGCCGACTCGAGATGCATCAGTGGGATATCGGGAAGGATGCATCTGGATGACTAAGCGTACCTGATTAAGGAATCCCCGGAATTGCGATCGCGTTCCATCACATTTCACAGGAAGTCCAATCTTGGGCTCTTTATGAAATCCTTGGGAACTTGATCCTTGTTGTTGCAACGCTGCTTCGAGTTGTTGTACCCGTAACGCTAACTCCCCATGTTGTTGTTGCGTTTGTTGTTTTTCTAGAGCGATTTGTTGCAGATCCCCTATCAACCGTTGGTTTTCTTGTTCCAGGGCAACAAACTTTTCTTTTAGACACTGTAGCTCAGAGAAAACGGATTGATATTCTTGGGCGCTAACAGTAGCCATAGTATAGAAAAAGGATAGGAGGAGGAGGGAAAACGACAAGTAGACTTGAGGAAGCAAATTGGTTCAAACTGTCAGGAATAATACTAAACAGAGAGAGAATTAGTACTAGAGAAGAGAAGTATTGTCAGGAATAGTACTAAACAGAGAGAATTAGTACTAGAGAAGAGAAATACTATTAGTACTAAGAGGACGGGACTGTGTAAGGTTCCCGAGAGACGAAGAGAGAAGAGGAGAGAGAGAGAGAGAGAGAGAGAGAGAGAGAGAGAGAGAGCGAGCGAGAATGAGAGAGAGAGAAAGATGATGACAACAGTTAATATATTATGTGAAAGATAAGTACAAAGTGGCTAAGAGGCTTAAGACTGGCGTTGAACCAATTTGGTTCAAAACAATGCCTTGTGCCTCCTTTTATAGTGTTTTTAGGAATAATCCTAAAGCTTCTAGAATGTTCCAGAGAGATCTGGAATATACATCAATTTTCTATGATAAAGGATAAATGAAAATTATATCCTACAAATTACAATTCATAGTCTGATGGTAAGAGCTCGACCCATGTAGCATAAGGTCATGGGTTCGAGTCTTGCCATATCATGACAGCGAGCAAGGCAGGAAGATGCCAAGAGGAGCCGGAGGGAGGAACCAGCAGACACTAACACCATGATCTGAGCTTGAGGGAGAGTGTTGAGCGGGCACGCTCAACATGATCCGGATCAGCTGAATAAGCCAGAGTCGGATTGGTATCCAGAAAGAAGGGCTAGATCGATGTCTGGATCTGACGGTAACCGGTAGGCCGTTAGAGATTTACGATCCTAGCCTAGTACGTAGGCATATTTCGAGGAGTCAGTGTCAGTCGCTCGGTACGAGCATTGAAGTACTTGTCAATACTTTTGTCAGTCCTTTTTAAGGAAGTCTTGTATAAAAGTGTGCACAGAGCACATTGTATGTGAAGAGTGTTTATTATTTATGAAATTGAGTTTACGTTATGCTCTCTCTGTCTCTCCCGCGTACTGTGTATTCTCAAGCTTTCCATTAAACCTTGTCTCTGTTTTCTGTTGCTATCCAGCTGAGCCGGTTTGTCTAAGCTTCCACACATTAACTGTCACACGTCATCAACTGCCATGCTCCATAATCGTGCCATCTTCTGTTGTAGGTTCCCCATCTTGCGGCAATGTTCTATCGATGCCTCACCTACAAGAGCCTATGCTACCCTGTAAAATTCAGGTTAGTTGCTTTGTTAAGGGCATGACCATATCACGTGGTAAGTTTTATTGTAGTATTCTATACACGTGGATAAAGTGTGAGGGTTAAACAAGATTGTAAAGCAGGAAAGGATTACTTTAATCCTTGGGATTGGAACAACCCATTAGGCCAAGTGTGAACTTGTAGGCGAATGCTCTGGCGAATGCAACTGACAACTCATTGTTGAGAAGGATCTCTTGATGTACTTTTTGGTGAAACCTCATGCAGTCCTCATACAACTTCGGTCGTACATGCTTCAACTTCACCTTACCTTCATTGGTTACTTTATAGACTGACAACCAATCTATATCACTAATCAATTTATCTGGTCAATACCCTCCAGTGACAAACCATATATTTGGTTGAAATCCTCCTTTGTCTCATAGAACTTTGTAATGTTCAGCACCCTAGGATAGGGAGGAATGAGCCACCAGAATTAAAAAATCAATACATGTTATCTCTATTAGGACATGTGTAACTCAATCACATCTTCCCACAACCAGAATTCAACCCTAATAATTTAGAATCTGATTCTAAATAGATATTTAAGTCTACCAAAATCATAAACAACCCAAATATGCATAGATTCTAATTTTACCAAAATCAGATATGCATGTTATCTGATTCGTAACAGATATTTATTTCAACCATACCCACAAATTTTTGGGTAGAATGTTTGTTTGCAACCCTACTATGAAATTTGTTGACAAACATTCTAATAAAAAATTTGTTGCTTCCAAAATCAACCCTAATAAAAAATTAATACAACTTGATTCTACTCACGTCAAACCCTATTCGCATCGATTTCAGAAAAAAACGTAAACTCACTTGTTAGATTGCAACTTTCGCGACATCCTCGTTTGTGACTCCAACACTTCACCCTAAACATAAACATATAAATCTATAATAAGACAGTTACAAAAAAAGAAATTATAAACTGGTTATATATAAGTTGCATTTGATGCATACCTTGATGAACAAGGAATTGGTTGTGTGTTGGTGGTTTGATTGCACAATGTTAATTTTGAGCGCTTCATTTGCGCTCATAATTGAAGTGCGCCATTTTATTTGAATTTTGGTGTAAAACTTAAGATTGGAAGGACTTTTGTGACATTAAAGTCGTGTTTACATGAGTGCACTATTCCCCATGTTCCACTATGTGTGTGATCCCAAATTCAAAATTTAGAGTATTCCTATGTTTTCCTCACCATAGTAAATCATATTTATTTAATTTATAAATCAAACAAATTTAGGTAAACAAATAACTAAATAGTTGTGGCCATTTCAGCTACAGGTTAACTATAATAGTGTTTCCATTCCCATGCTTTCACCCTTTGTTCCTTGTCCTATTAGTTCTTGAAGATATTGACTCTCTTCCTTGCTATGGTAGAACCACTATCGTCTCATCTAATTTAGCAAGGTGGTAAGTAGCAATGTCATTCAAGTGGGTTACTATGTACAACCCAAACCATTGCCTTGTAAACTTCCTCATTGAATTATGTTGGTTGCTTTAGGTCCTTTCAAAGCATTTCAAGTTTTCTTTTTCACTTTGTCAATAGGTCATCTCGACTCATTTAAACATCCCTTGGCATTGCCACCCATGATGTGAACGACTCTTCCATAGGCATTACATGCTTTTGGCCATACATGAGCTTGGTTGAGATCAATCCCGTCACGGAGCTATTGGTGCTCCTATCTACCCACAAGGCATAAGGTAGAAGTTAATGCCAATCTGCAACTTTCCGTGCACATGCTCTAACAATCGCCTTGACTATAGAGCTATGTCCTCGTTCTATCTTCCCATTGCCCTTTGGGTTGTACACAATTGTAAGGGAAAGTTTAACTCCTCGAAGGTTGAATAGTTACCTAGCGTCATTGGCACTTAATTCCCCTTTGTTCGCGACAATCTCCCTGACACACCCATATTGACATATAACATCTTCCAAGAGAAGTTTGCACACCATTGCAATGATCTTATTTCATTGAGCTCTTTTTTCTACCTGGTTTGCGAGATCTTCCCTTGTAAGAATTAGGTACTTCATTTGGCATAGCCATTAAGTCCACCATCCATTTGAAATACATTGCCAATGGGTAAGTTGGGTGTAATTCATCTCTGTGTCACATCTGAGTGCATTTGGTAGCTTTCACATGTTTCAACAAAGTGTGCAACATCTTTGTACATTTCTAGCCACTAGTACATCCTTTTTAGTTTTGAGAAAGTCTCACAAATTCCTTTGTGTCCTTCACAAGAACTTTCGTGATATTCAAACTTCAAAGTTCTCTGTTCTTCCTTGCAAACTAATCTCAACAGTGTGTCCAACCTCTTCTTGGGTTGCTTCCAAAGGTGTCCTCCTTGCAAGAAGTATTTGTATACCTTCTTCCAAATCCATTATTAACTCAACACATCAACACAAAATAATTGAGACTCTCAAATGTTACTTCTAGCTACAATTACACATGTGTATCAAAAAAATTGCCATGGAAAGAGTTTATTAATAAAAAAGTTGGTTACAGAACCCTAGAAATGTGAAATATTAACATTGAATGGTACAAATCTTTGTTATTGTTCATAGTACATACAATATAACATTATGCATATGTTGTTTATTGTCTTAATAGCATTAAGAAAAACTTCTATGCTAGAGATCGATCCATTTAGTTACACCTAAGTGCAATGTTATAGAGATATGTTGTTTTGAAGTACTAATTTTCTCTCTATCATTTTACAAAGGTTTTAAAACAAGGTGAGCATTGACAACTCTCGTATTACATGGGTTACAATTGTCTTTATTTATTTGCAAATCAAGTGAAATGAATAGAATTTTTATTGTTACACGCTAGCCGTAACAGGTGACTTTAACAACTCGAGGATTTTGTCATCTAACTCAAATTTGATGTCTTTCTTATCCCGTCCAATGGCAACATACTCTTCAAACCTTTCCTTGAGGTCCTCTGGGAGGTTAGTGCTACTCTTCCACCCGAGTTTCTCTTTGGCCGCCCTTGGTTCGGCATAGAAATGCTGCCCAAACCACATCAATTGGTGAGATCATGTGAAAAAATGATCAACATTAAGTTTTCAGTTTTTAATATCAGCGACCTCATGAGTCATGATCCCCGAGGAGTTCGCTTAATCATAATAATAATAAACATTTACGGAGATGATTATACATATGTTACCATGTTGCGGAATGGGAATGCTTTTTTGGCATCGATCCCAATAGCTTTGGGATCATAGTATACAATCTCAGCCTCCTTGCCAGCAGCCGCAGCACAAAGTTTCACTAACCCAATGAATGTAACTCCTCGGTCGCTCACGGCATTGAAGGTAGTTCCATTTGCGGCATCCGGTTTCGATATCGCTAGAGTTATCATACTTGATAAGTCCTTTACATGAGAGATGTTGGTAACTTGTATACCTGGGGTGGGTATAGGAACTGGTCTCCCTCTGACAATACCTATTAAAGCCCATTTGATCAACGAGAAAAGAAATTATGTCCATGTCACATTCAATGGGGCATTGCAGATATTAACTAATTGAATAGGGAAAGGGTATGTTATACCTCATGTATTTCTGTTTTTTTTAATCCATTAATGTATAGTTAAGCATATGCTCCGGACAACTACTGAGCATTAATTGAATTAGAATGACAAATGACCTAGCAGAAACTTACGGTCGAAGAACCACTCTTCGCAATCTTTGTTGTTGCCGGATCCGATCATATACTGGGGCCGGAATGAGGCCCAGCTTGGAAAGGAAAGACTTGAGATGTATTCCTCAACTACTACATGTCCAGCATCTGACTTCACAGCATCCTGGGAACCCAAATGATGAATTATAAGACATCATGAATCAAAGGATAAACTTGGTCTATTCATTTGAATCATAATCTTTGTAACATATTAACATGCAACACTTCGACATGACATGACACATGATACATATACATGACATGTCCCATATAATATACATGCACAAACCATATACTACCACCTGGCTGACATATACACATACAAATATACAGAGACACGTATGTATATACATACATACATACATACATACATACAGATATTTTTGTATATAAAGCAATGCAAGACATTGATTAGCAAAACATGTGTATAAATGTGAACACTGCACATACCCCTTCTACATGTGGGGGTTCAGTACTTGTCTTATAGATACCAGCACTGCTTATAAAGAGGAACTGTTTGGCACCATTGGCTTTGGCCCAATCTGCAACAGGCCTGCAGCAAAAACAAACACAAAGCATCAATGCTATCCTAACGCGAATAATCCAACCAAACGAAACACGACACCCTTTTTTATATAATGATTTTGCTTGAATTCCGAAAGAGAAATGTGGCACATACTTCACTGCATCTATGTCTTTCCCATTGTTGTCAAGAACGACATCATATGAAGCAGACCCGAGCACAGCACCAATGTCAGATGGGCTACCCCACACAGTCGTAGCTCCAGCATCTCGGAGCTCCTATATACATACACATATATATATATATATCACACAAATTCACGAGGAGTACTCTTTCAATTTATGTCGTCCATTATCCAAATATGGGTTCATAACTTGGAAGCCATTTAATAACCATTGGCAATATAAGACCACATTTTTCCTGAGGAACAAAGAGGGGGATTCAGTGTATACTCACAGAGAAGCGAGAGAAGGGAGGTTTCTTCATCTTGTCTGAGGATTCTTCACCAACGGTGAAGATGGTGACTTTGTGGCCAAGGGAGAGGAGCTCCTTAACGAGCCAAAACCCGATTACAGAATGACCGCCACTGTTGGTGTTTACGATTAGAACCTTCTGAGAGCTGGCTCTGACAGAAACGCCATTTGAACCAGAAAGTGCCTTCCGTGATCCTGTGCGTTTGGGATAAAAACTGAGGGAAGGAGAAGACGAGGAGGAGATGAGGAGAGAGTTCGATGCAAGGAAGCCATAGCTGCAGCTGCTTGGCCTTCCTAATGCGAGTGAGGGAGAAACAGAAGCAGGGTGAGAATGAGAATGCAGTCCAGTTGAGGTAACGGTAGTCGCTGCCTGGAGGGCCATCATGGCTTCTGCTTCTTCTTCTGCTGCTGCTTCTTCTTCTTCAGAGACCTACCTTTACCTTACCTGGAGAGTGATTCTGATCTCTTCAGTTTCTGTTTCTCTGTTTATATGCTCTAGTAGTCTTTCTTAGCTTCTCATCTTCAATCTCATCCACATTATTTCTCTACATCCCATTTGGCTCCTTCCTAGTAAAAAGAGGAGAGAGAGAGAGAGAGAGAGAGAGAAATAACTAGAGAGAGAGAGAGAGAGAGAGAGAGATTGAAGCATGATGGATTTTGGTGCATGGGAAAAACAAAGGAAGTCTTCTAAAATGCATGGTAGTGGCCATTACTAAGCGTCTATATTCCTCCTCTAAAGAATTGACATTCTGTATGCGGCCAGCAATTGGTAAGGTCATGGCAAGATGCATTATCTTTTTTTTGAGTGGGCATCGTCAAGTGATCGAGAATTTTGTAATTTGTTACAAAATGAATTGCTCGTTTCTTCTCGAGTGTTGTCTTAGTATAGAACAGAAGAGAAGCTGAGATCTCAATTCAATCGTTTATTTAGATTGGGGGTTGTACATTTGAGAGAAGATGTGGTTGATAATGAATCTCAAAGGTTGTCAAAATTTGAAGATGCCAAACGATGGTTATGTATCACAGATTTATTTGAGAGAAATTACAAGATATAACATTGTCGCATAGATTGGTGGTTACAAGATGGTACACAATTGGTACAAGTCACTACAAATATATTGTATCATCATACAATGGCATCATTATCTTCGCCATCTCCTAAAGCAGGAAAGGTGTGGAATGTATGTAAGTCGGATGCAAGGTGGTGGGCAAATATTACAATGTGGTTGGTATTCCCATTTGCCATTCCATGCAAAGGTATTCATATAGAGAGTCATAATTGGTGGGCTCTCATTAGGTTCAGCCTTAAAGAGACGAAGACTAGGGTTTGGCACTTGTTTCTTTTGCACCATGCCATTGGAGGACAATACACATAAGTTCATTAAATGTCCTATAGCGTGTATCATTTGGAAGTACTTATAAGACGTTTGACAAGTTTTAACTCATTGTTATTTGAGACCTCAACAATGGGTTTTTCATAGTATGTTCAAAATGGTCCAAACAACAAGATGGAGATATTGTTCCAAATTTTATGATATTGGGTACTACAACACAATTGGAATATGCGTAATGCTTTCATGTTTGATGGTAGACATGGAGTGAAAGCCTATATGAAAAAGTTGAAAGGTATTCTTATGTGGAATTTCTGGATGTTGAGGCATGTGGGAAACATTTCCTCAAATGCATATTCAAGTTTTCCAATGGCCTTACAAGACGTTCCTCTCCCTACAAAGGATAGAATATATAGGTAGAGGACACTAAGGAGTGTTGTAACAAGTGGATTTTACATACAATTAATATAATTGTGTGCTTTTACTGAGAGAGAGAGAGAGAGAGAGAGAGAGAGAGAGAGAGAGAGAGATACTAGATGGATGTAGCTCAGTGGGTAAGGTTGCCCGATGGAGACCAAGAGGTCAATGGGGTATCTAGTAATGGAGAAATGTAGAGGTAAGGTAATTGGGTTTGAAACCCAAGACATAGTGTTAACAGTGTAACAACTTACCACTAGGGTATGATAATTACAATAACAATGAGGTCAAATGGATGTAAAAAATACTTAATTAAATGGTAACCTAAATGAAGCTATCTACACAAACAACCATAAGGATACATATCTAATCATATGCAAGCTAAAGAAATTTTTAGATGGATTGAGATGAACACCACATGCTTGATGTGACAAATTTACAAAGCATTTATGTGAGTGTTAAGCAAAGTATAGCAAGTGTGCATATGTTTACAAAAATTAATTCAAGAGAAGTAACAATAATTGTAATTTATGTTGATGATCTCATGATTACAAGAACTCGTTAAACCACGAATGGAAACAAATGCAAAACTTAAAGGAAAAAGAAAGATGCTTGATGCATGATGAAAGATATATCGACAAATGGTTAGAACGTTGATTTATCTTATCATTTCAAGACTAGATATTGCATATGATGTTAGTATTTTCAACAAATTCATGCAAGCACTTAAGCATGCACACATGGTTGCAATTAAGGAGATATTTTGATATATCAAAGACATGATAAACTTTGGATTAATTTATACTAACAATAAATTTTCTCTTGAGTTACATTGTGATGTAGATTGGGCATGAGACAAAGCGTCAAGAAAGAGCACAAGTGGAATGAGAGTATTCATTTGGTTGTGCAACATTATCATGGATGTCAAAGAAACTATCAACAATTGCTTTAAGCACAAATTGATATATAGAGCTACTACCCAAATCACTTGTGAGGTTGTATGGATGGAGATGATGCTCAATGAGCTTGGAGTTAATAGATAAAGGCTCATCCAAATATTTTGTGATAGCATATAAGCTCTATTAGGTTGGCAAAAAAAACAAGTTTTTCATACTAAGATCAAACATATATAAGTTCACTTACTCATTATATTAGTGAAAAGGTGATTGTTGGGGTCTCAAAAATATAAGACCATTTGGCAAATATTTGACAAAAGCTATTCAAAAAAATAATTTCCAAAAGTTATGACTCCATGTTATAAATATGTGTTATATGGGGGATTTGGAATAAAACATACAAGATAAGTAGAAAAGAATTATATTTGTGTTGCTTCCATGTACCTCATGGAAATGTCTCTATAAATCGATGGAGTTTTGCCTCCCATCAATGTTGTTACCAGACCTGCGTATACCCGTTTGGTGGCGAATCGGGCCAAAGTGGTTGTCAAGCACCTTTGATCGATTAGCTTGCTTAGCTTTTACCTATTAGTACTTAATATCTCTCTCTCTCTCTCAAACATGAGTAGGGATTGCACCCTTGCATGGAAGAGACTACGAGAACCGCAACCACAAACACCCATCGAGGATCCCAATATTTGGCACACATATATCGAGAGACTCTACTATGTCCCGAACCAACCACCCATTCCATTGCCTTCCACACGCCGACCTACCATGGGGACACTTTTCACGACCTCTAGGGTCAGGTCATAAAAAAATTACAACATAGGAAATCCATGCACCACACAAGATTGCGAGCCAAGCACATCATGTATGCTCAAGAGTGCCTAACCCCCCCTTTCTCACTCTAATCTTCAACCACGCCCTCGCCGAGGGTTTTCCACCACAATGGACCATGAACACAGTGGCCCCTATACATTAAGGAGGGGACCCAATGGACCCAAATACATATAGGACCATTATGATGAGTCATATGCTCGCTAAACTATATGGTGCGGTAATGGAAGTGGAGCTCAACGATTATATGGAAACATTAAGTTTTCGAGCACTTGAGCAGGCTGGCTTTAGACAAGCCTTCTCCACTACTGACCATATCTTCACACTTAGGTGCTTAATTGACCAGATGAAGGCTCGTAAGAAGAAACTATATTGTTGCTTTGTGGACTTCCGCAAAGCCTTTGACACAATTCCTAGGGAGAAGTTGTTTGATAGACTTAAGAGCTTGGAGATACCAAATGACATGATTTGGGCCATTTATGCCCTATATGAGCAAGTCTCTAGGTGCGTAAGATGCCCAAGTGGCATATCTAATTATTTCACTAGCACCATTGGTGTAAAACAAGGTTGCCCCCTATCATCGACTCATTTTGGGATCTACATTGATGAGATCACTGATTTTATTGCTCGTAAGGGAGGCAAGGGAGTAGCTATTGGGGATACGCAAGTTAGTCTCTTACTCTACGCAGACGACATTGTCTTGCTCTTGGGGTTGGAACGCGACCTACAAAAGCATCTTAATGCCCTAGATGACTTTTGTACACAACGAGGACTGGTAGTGAATCTAGCGAAAACTAAAGTCCTTATCTTTCATACATCGTCCCGAGTTAGGAGTAAATGTCACCTAATCCTCTCTCATAAACTAGTTGGGGTAGTTGGATCATATGTATACTTGGGAGTCACTTTTAGTGCTCGCTCAGGGAAATTCTTGATGACCCAGGTAGCCAAAGATACGCTAACGAGAGGGTATGCATCCCTCTCACTCTTAGCAAGACAATGCCACCAGGTATACTTTCAAGAGCCACGGACTAAGGGATGGCACTTCGACTCATTAGTGACCCCTTCCCTCATGTATGCATCAGTACTATGGGCTCCAGGTCTACCATCTTTCATGTGGACGCAATTAGAGAGACCTTCGGTGACGATGTTATCACGTCAACTTCGAAGCAAATTGACGGTACCACATGACATTATTAGAGCAGAGTTCAGTTTGCCCCAATGTTAGTAGAAGCATTATTTTAAGTGGTAATTTTTATTCATCGAATACATAGCCAACCACAAGATAGGATATCTCGTCGAGCCTTTGAGGTATCCGGATCCCTACATGCATCTAGAGACACTAGCTCTTGGTATAGCAATTTGGTGAGTTGGTTACTTGCAAACGGCATAGACATTAATAACCTACCCCCCCTTAAGTACAACCATGGGACTGATCAAACTCTAATATATCATGAAGATTGTAATAAAGTGATACACCAAGAAATATGGCAAATTTACACTCGATATAAATGGATCACCCCACGAGAGTCACTCCCATCTAAAATGTTGTACTATAAGGAACACTTCTTGCACTTCTCTCAGTTAGGTTTTATTACACGCCCAAGATATCTAAATACATTTGATCAAATGCACTAAGGGTGGCCATTGGACAACTTAGGATATCATCTCACCAACTTGAGATTGAGAATGGTTGGGCTAATAGAGTCCCTAGAGAGGAAAGGCTATGTAGGTTGTGCCACATAGAGATGGAGAATGAGTATCACTTCACATGCAAGTGCCCAACTGATGCCGAGATATGAGTGGAATATCAAGACATATTAGGACCCTCTCCCACCCTCTCCAAACTATTAGATACCCCGGATGTAAAGAGACTAGGTAGGTATATCTTAGAGCTAAAACAACATAGGGAGAATAAATTACAAAGTGTTAACCATAACCCTTTTACTATTCACCAACTTGTAACTAGTGTAATTTTTCAGGAACAAGGGGAGTTGATGAATATGGATACACTTACGCCGCTCGGCCTCTCTCTTGAGGATGCCGAAATGCAAAGAACAACCAAACGCCCTCGGATGTTGGGCTTCAAAACAAGTTGACACGGAGTAGAAAGGATTAAGAAGATAAGGGAATGTGAGCTACATCGACTAGAAGCTATGGTTGGGGTACCTTTTACATTGGGGCCACGGGCCACATCCACATCGAAACCCTTTGATCTCCCGCTTCTCTTCGAGAGACTTGGATGGAAACGAAATTAGGCATAGTATAACATCATTTTCATTGTAGAACATGTTTGTTATTTTACTAGACCTATTTAGCTTAAAACGCTATTTTTATTTTTATTTTTTACTTTCGATGAATGGGTAAATATCCCATTTTTTGTTGTAAAACATTTGTCTCATGGGCCAAATTTGGCCTTAGAAGACATTAATATATCTTTCTTTCTTTCTTTTTCAGAGTCTCTCTTCTTGCTTTACTTTTTCTTACACAAAGAAGAAATATTATTATTAACACCACTTCTTAATACAAGGAGGTTTAGCACCATACAAGAGGAAGAGATTAGGGTTTGGTTTACTTAGCTCTTAACCCTAAGCCCTCTTAACTCTAATGAAGGATTAAGGAGATAGAAGAGGAGTGTACTAATAGAAAGAAGAAATCTCAAGAATGAAGAAGAGCTACAAAAGTCACCAAAAGGCGACTTTTTTAGCCTATTACAAGGCAAGTGTTTCCCATGTACACTAGGTTGCCCATTGGCCTACATTGTTTCCTCATCAATATGTTCTATCCCTATTTGTCCTAAGGTTTGTTGAGCTCAATGTCTCTTGTTGGTGCCACAATTGGTGTGCCAAGTGCTAGATATTTAACATCACCCTTCAAGTTGTCGAATGGAGTCTTGATCCGAGTTATTTGTATAAGGGCACCATCAAGTTGGACTTTGGGTACCCATTTGGCACATGTTTATACTGTATCATTGTTGGGGGGTGTTCCCGTTTCTTATCATTGTTGGGGGGGTGTTCCCGTTTCTTCGTTAGGTGCAGTTGTGTGGGGATCCTTAGATTATTATTATTTTGGGTAGCAAAGAAGTGGGGTATCCATTCATTGTTGTTAGTGTATTGTATAGTGTGGAAGGTTTGTGTTGGAGGAACTCAGATTTGGCGGGTGGAGTGAGGCATCTCCGTCTTTGTTTGTTGGGGGAAGAAGCTATACATACATACATACATACATATATATATATATATATATATATATATATATGTTGTTGTTGTTGGGTCTATATGTATGTATGTATGTACATAGTTGGGATTTGAAGACCAAATTCGTTCAAAGGTAGCCAAAACTGTGTGCCTCCGGAGATTCTGCCAACCCTTGCGGTTTGGTTAAATAAAAAACCCCTTCATTTCATTGTAATGATTACCTTCAACAGCAGATAGATAAACACCCCCCAATCCCCAATCCCCAATGGCTTATATATTGCCAATTGATATCCTCCTCCTCCTCCTCTGCTTTTCTTGTGACTTGAGGTTTGGCTGCCGGCTTTTGAAGTGCTGGCATTCCAATGACTCCTCTGCTTTGCTTTGCTTTTGCTGCTTTCTTGATGGCCAGGGGGGGGGGGGGGGGGCATGCATGCTAATATAATAATAGTGAGTGACCTGCGTCTACATTGCCTGGGTCCAGCTTGTTGCTCCATTTCTCTTCTTGGGAGCCGGAGCCGGAGCCAGTGAGTGGGTGAGGGGAAATATACATATATGTACATATGTATATGGCTTCTTTACTACTAGGTAGGTGCGATCATGCATTGCCTAGTACAACACTAGTCTTGACGCAATAGGCAACACAAAGTACTCGTTCAACACAAGTACTCACCCATACCTTATAAAGAGCTTTTATAAGCAAAAAATTCCAAAGATTATTCATAGGAGTTCTTAACCATACATACTTATATTCTTTCTCCTATGATTACATTCTCTTGGGAAAGGAAAAACATTATAACATTTAACTAATGATTAGTGCTCATTGATAATTATAGTGGTGCTTAACTAATTATCATGATTATGAAGATGATTAATAACTAATAGTCATGAATTAATGAGGATTATTTTTTTGAAAGCAAGTAGTTACGAAATATAGTGTACTACTTATGACACTAATTAACGTAAACAATGACAAAAACAAGAGAAGAGAAAGACTGAAAAGAGAAAATTAATAGTCAGCAAGTGAGTCTTCCTCACCTCCTTGGACTATACAAGGCCACTAAAGCTTAAAAAAAACTTACCTTAAGTTTAAATCAATGATTCTAGTTCCAAGTTGCCAAAGATGTAGGGTTTAGGGTTTAGGGTTTGCTGGAAAATTACAACTTATCATTGTGTTCTTTGTAAGAACCACCTAGAGTTCCAACGTATAAGAATATATCACCATCTGTCCTTTTGTTGGGCAAGACAAGCAAAAGTGGGAATCAATCACTCTTGAATCATTAATGTATAGGCAAGCACTCAAGCAACCCCTAATTCTATTCTACAACTTAATCATATTCAAAACAACTAATAAGAGAACTAAATATATGAGAAACTTTACCTTGTTCAAATATAAAACTTGAAGAAAAACGGTATGAGAAACCCCCAACAGAACTAAATTTCCATTAACTTGCTTAAATAATTATACATTTAGATACATATATAGTTTAAGCTCAGGGCTTGAGATTTAGAAAGTGATTAAAGAATGAGAGATAAAGGCTTAAGCTTGACCTCTAGGGATTTGAAACAAACCCTTGTAAAAGGTTTATAATTTCACCTTTGTCTTTCTTTCTTATTCAACATTACTTACAATAATATCCCTTTTGCACTTCAAAGGGTATGAAGGTTTATAGATATTGCTTTTATACCTCATTACAATGTTTCGATCATTCTCTTTGTTGTCCAAAATCTCCAGGAGGTCTTCAACATACCCCAGACTGTAACATAGGAGTTGAGATGTCCAATGGATACTTAACATTGGAAAAGGCCTCAAATACCTCCAATTGTAGCTTTAGCACTATGAAGCTGTGTATTACAGATTATTTCCACCTTAACTATAGAAAAATAGAACCATAAAATATAGAAAAGTTCCTAAAGCAAATCCATCCACATGAAAGAGGAAAAAAGCACTTATATTGAAGTGTTATGTTTAATGCGTTCTTTCCTTATCACCTACGATCACAAATCCTATCATTGTGTTTCACAACTTCACATTGCTTGCATCAGAGTTCCATACATGTATATAACGAGGCTTCCTTTCAAGCTAAATTTCTTGGACATACTGTGAATCAATCATCATCCTACTCAAACAAAATACAATTCAGTAATCTCCTTGATACAGAAGAGGTTCAGTGAGTTTTGCACTTTGTCTGCACTCTCATGATCCATTCTTCATGGTAGTGCAAAGAAAATTTTGTAAATCACACCCAGCTCCATATTCGGTGTTCCCAGCCAAAAGGTTCCCAACCTTTAATATGGATAATAGGCATTTGTTTCAAAATTAGCCATTCTAAATGTGCTGTGCATTTATTGTCGATCCAATTGTCTATTTATGCTCAACACATGGGTCTATTTATTCTCGACACAAGGGTCTATTTATTCTCAATGCATCCATCACACTGTTTATTGTCAATGCATCACTCTTTTGATTCTTCCGTGCATTAGTCCCAATGATTTAGGCCTTTGTTTATCACATAATTATGCTTGATGCATTTGGTTTATGGAGAGAGACAGAAACAACCATCTTGAATGGAGTAACTAGCTTCTCCATTCATGTGATACTGAACTTAGACAAGCCTGCTAATGTTATGGAATGCAAGTGGCCATTTGTGATGAGTATGCTTCCACCTCCATGCACGAATGTCCGACTACCTTTGCATAAACTCTCTTCTATTTCTGATCCCTCTGAATCTGTAACCTGTTATATAGTATATCCGAGCTATAAACATTACTGAGGAATTATAACATCCTTGAAGGAGATGCATATGTGACGTAACTGACCTTTCCTCCTGCTTCCAATACGCATATAACTCCAGCTGCATGATCCCATACCTGTCATAATACAGCCACAATGCCTCAGATATTTCCGAAATGAGCGGGATATTTGCATGTAATTTAGAGACAATTCCAAACATTTTTCCTTCACTCAATATATATCGTCTTTTGGCTTTTTTGAGATGCCATTCTAAAATCAGTCAACGAAAAAGTGCTAGAAAATTTCAAACTACAGCTTCATAATAGAACAATCCGGATGGATTATGGATTGTGCCTGGTACACCTATTTAACATCCTCCCTCATCTCCGCGTCAACATCCATCTCCAGGACGTAGCTTTCCTTGCCTTTCTGGAGTCTAACTTTGTGATCTTCTCAGAGTAAATGAAGTCCAGCTGCATCTGCCACCCTTTCCTGCCAGAAGACTTCCAGAGTGTAATGACCACAAAGCAGAAGAATTCTCAATAAGGCAGGCTAGTATACATAGCCAGAACTTATGACAATGACAGTAAAGAAGAACCGTCAACACTAAATATGCAAATTGGATGGTGTACATGGCAAAAAGAGAGGGGTCTTCTTCTTTTTTTCCCTGTTTTTTCCCTTTTTTCTTCATTCTATAGAAGCTGATTCCCTCACTTTGGAGACCTATGGTAACATCAGCAGTTTTACTAATTTGATTTGATTTATTTACCTTATTCTCCTCAAAGATGAAACAATATTTTAAGTCTCATTGACCGAAATGGCCTCTTAAAGAAATTTATATATGTTTCTTTCTTTATCAAGAAAATAAACAGGGTTGTATATTCACGTGGTGGATCCTTGTGGGAAATGCCTAACAGTCTCTCCTGAGATGACTATGAGGCACTGTCTCAGTGGAAACTTTAGATTTGAGCAGCTCGGCATCTCTGCCACTTAATTTGGAAAGAGCCCTTGGAGAATAGTGGTGGTCATTGGAGCTGGCACGGCCAGATGCCACAGTGTCTTTCTTCTCATGTGCCATCATCCATGTGAATTGATAGATAGAAATTTGATTAGTCAGCAAGATAACACTCCTTTGCGAACGGCTTGATAGACTATCTCTCTTCAACTCCCTTGGCGTGATGCAGCGGATGAGATGAAGATCCATGGACCGGCCCTCTCACCCCCATCCCGTAGGAACTATGAGATCACCTGCAGTTGTGCCATCAGTTGTATATTGGACTTAACTACATATTCCGTTGAGCAATATCATAGTGCTGAGCATTAAAGGCTGCCTCCAGGAACTGTGTTTGTTAAATACCCAAGAGGGGTTGTGATGGAGGAAAATTGGCGGCAAAATTTTTACAAAGTACAAGGCCATTGGTAGTGGGGCTTCATAGGAGAGGAGCCAGAAGCAATGGTATTTTGAGCAGCCATAGACAGAGGTTATCTGCTACAACAATTCCTTCTCTTCCTCCTCTGTGAGACTACCATAGATAGCCATGGCCTTGAGAGTTTCTTATACAATGTATTACTTTTTACTCTAAAACTGAGAAGATAATCTATTAATTTCTGTAAGGAGAAAACATGACCCATAGGTTTTAACAATCATTATAAAACACTCTCCCCAGATCCGTAGGTGGTGAATTTGAAAATGGTACAGCACAATAAAAAACTATAGCGCTGAAATAAAAAAACTAAGCCTGTTTCATAGTTTCATTGTTTGGATCTTCCACGAGTTTGTTCTGTGGTCAAATAGACAAGAAAAGAGAATTCATAGTGTTCTCGGCAATGGTTCCATCCCTCATCACAATTATTTGAAAGCTAGAACAACCTTGTAAGAGATGTTGACCTCCAACTAATGTGATAGGCAGGAAGCTTCCCTACTGCACATCTGAATCCAAGAATCAGATGAATATCCATATATCAAAGTTGCAGTATAAATCATCCTCAATGCAGAATATGCCTCAATAAAAGACCATCTCCATGAGTAACTTCTGCACACGTTTGCAGTACGTCCTCGTCTCTAGCTCAAGGCAATATTGTAAGATGACTTTGCTAATCTCTGAGAAAGTATGAGATAGTCTATCTAAGAAGTACTAGAACAGAGGTACCCTGTCTATGATGAAACAATAGAGCTCAAACCACAGTTGGACATACCGACATGAAGTTTCACCCTCACCTGCCAACTGATTGAAGGACTCCAAATCTAACCTGGCATAAATATGTTGAGACTCTCTTTTTTTATGAAGATGGGACACTAATTAGACTAAAAATTCTATGAATATTATGTTGGGAGACAGGTCCCTCCGGATGGGAAGGGAGAAGAACATGTTTCTAAGAGTCCATTGAGGCTATATTTGTAAATAGCCGAAAAGTCATATTAGTATAAATATAACTTAGGGCAAACTTTTAGTGGTTGGTGTTGTTGTCATTTTGTTGGTGCAAGAAGAAGAGAGAGCACGTAACAATGTACAGAGAGAGAGAGAGAGAAAGAGGGCGTTGCCTCTGTTGTAACCGCCGCCTGTGGCGAAGATCGTGAGCACGAGGTCGTTGCCTCCGTGAACTCATTGTTTGTACATTCCAACGTAGTGATAGTTTGCAGCCTGTGGGCTGCCGTGGTTTTTCCCTTAGTTTGGGTTTTCCACGTAAACATCCTGTGCACTCTTTTCTTCTTCGTGTCATGCTTTATTTCCTGTTTTTCTGTGTATGATTCTAAGCTCGGTTGTGGCCGAGCGTTGCGCATAAGGAGCGTACAGTTCTTGTCATATTACTGGTGCAGCTGTTACAGGCATGACCATATAATATCCCGTGGTAAGATTGTACCGTAGTATTCTATACACGTGGATAAAGTGTGAGGGTTAAACGAGAGTGTAAGGAAGGGAAGGATTACCTTTAATCCTTAGGATTGAGACAACCCATTAAGGCCAAGTGTGAACTTGCCTGGGGCCCTTAGGCTTGGCTATAAATATGGGGCCTAACTACCCTCATTTGACATCTCTTGACTACATCGAGACTCTAAACTCGTGGTGATCAAACTCTTGTAGCGAGCGCGCCAGTACCAGGTATGACTCGACACCACGGCGATGGTATGGGACGCCGATCAAGGCTTGAGTCCGTCTCGATCCCTTCGCTCAGGATGGTCAGGTGGATCGGCACCCTTCTTTCTCTCTCTCCTCTCTATCTATCTATCCATTAATTCTTTATCATATGCTTACACTAGGATCTACCCCTAATAGTAGCTGTATCAGCCTTGATAATCTTGTGGATACAGATGTTTTAGCTTGAATCATCCTAGAACTCATGGATACAAGAGGTCTTCGAGACCCACTAGCATAATGTTATATTACTATAGGCAAACTGCAAGAAATAGAAAATGCTTTTAGAAAATATTCCACGTGCAATGTGCACACTGCTTAGTGTTTTCTTTGAACTGTTTCCCTAACTCCCACAATGCAACCACCAGGACAGCTTTGAATATTTTATCGAAAATACGAAACGCCAAAACAAAATACCAGGAAGATTGATGATTTCTATTAAGAGAATATAAAAAGGTAAGGGCATAGAGTACTCTATAATTAATGCACAGTGTTCAGAACAGTTGAATCATTAACCTTAATATGCTTTTTGACCTGCGGAAGTAGAACAACAGAAACAGCTCCAACAGCAACAGCCATATATTTGCAAAGACTGCACCACACTCTGCATTCAGTATTAACATTTCGACAATGTAACTGACACATTATAAAAAGGCAAAACTACCTTCCACAACAGAAATGGAGGACAAAATCGCTACAAAATACTGAATTTGAATCCATGATATGTGCCAGAGGAGATAAATCCCAATCTTCATGTCGTGACAGACCACACCATGCTGTGTCCAATGTAGTGCTTCCATCTACCAAACATTGTACAAATTCTTGATCCACCAAACTCGTATTAGTTCCTTGTCCCACAAGTGACAAAGGCTTAATCCAACTTCCATGGCCATTGCATGCAGCTACAAGGACCCCCGAAATTTCTTCGCTTTGTTGTTTCATTAACTTGTCCAAAGATTGTATTAGGCGTCTACCTGTCCTGGATTTCATTTTACAATGTGTGACAGATGGACAACCCATAACTCCTAGAACTAATCTTCCATTTACCACCAATGCCAAGCCAATCTGAGCATATAAATTGTGAAAGCTACTTAAAAGAATGGATCACTTTTTAGATGCAATGTGATTGTACTGCTTTAAGCTTCATATTAAAGCTAATATAGCTTCATACGAACAACCCTAGAGGTTGAACAAAAACCCAAAGGGAGAGAAAAAATGAAAGGTGAAGAAACATCAATCATACCACATACAAGGAATCTCCACCTTCCAAGAATCCACGTGTTCCATCTATTGGATCCAGCACCTATACAATAAGAAACATAGACAGAATTATAGCACACATATTAAAAACCAGCATATGCCATGCATTTCTCAAATTGCAGTCAAACAGTCAAGCACCCTTCAAATATCTCGGTCAGCCATAGCAGGATAAGAACGCAATGAAAAAAAAGATTACTCTCACTAAAATGTGGAATATTTAATGCTGCAGAATGTAAGTTGAATATGCAATACCAATCATGCAGTGAAGTTGTGCCCAGTTCAAACTTCAAAGTGTAGCATCAAGTTCAGAATCTCATAGCCCAAACAAACTGATACACCATTCCTACTCAGGTCATTAGTCATATCTTAGGTATCTTCAGTTCACTAGGGAAGAGTGCCCATTGTTTACTACTTATCAGTTTTGATGAAATTTACAACTCCTAAATTCCTAGGCTAATCAGGTTGCCGAGAAGGATTGTAGGGATTCCTCATTCTTATCATCGGGAACTATCTTGACAATATCTAAAAAACCAAAATTGTCAGGAGTAACATATCAAGTGCTACCTTCTGTGGATGGCGTTGACATGTGCACAATGTTCTGGCACCCTCTTTACCATTTTTTTATTAGTTTCCGAATAATATCTTAGCCTCCACTAGTTGATATTTGCACGTTCTTGTGGTTTTCCATCTTGTTTATGTTTCCCCCACATAATCAGATTAATACAAATCCATTTGTATATAGCCACTAGTACACTACACAATGCACATGCAAGGTAGGTCTTGGAATTGTTTTGATTTTCAAGATTTTTCGTGTTGTGATATTGGTAAGGTTTAGATGTGACCTCCAATGTTTTACTGTAAGTAGTGGCAAGCATCTATCAATGGAGAGGTTAGAAGCAGAAGAGAAAAAGGTTGCCTATGGGTAGTGAATACACAAACAGGAATGTAGCACTTGTAAGAAAGAGGTTGGAAGGTCAAATTTTCACTTGCAAACTGATAGCAAACCCAAATAGATGGTGGAAAGGGGAAGAGCCAGAGGATACAACACAAAAGCAGCAGATCTTTCCCCGTTTCTTATACATCCCTTTTACAGTGCTTTACTAGATAATTTGCATTCAACCTATTACTAGAACAGTGTTTATTGGAGAAGAACGAGTGTATGTACTTACCCAAAATGTGGGTGTTTCCTTTCTGAAATGGGTGTCAGAAGAAAGATCTCCACCTCTATCAATTGCTTCCAAGATTATATCGTTCGTCACAGGTCCAACTGCTGTGGATGTCACTTTTGATACAGCCTCTACAACCATGTCCACTAAAGGCGTTTTGTATGCCTTTGCACTCTCTGCTTCTTTAAGATCCATTCTCAGGTAACTAGCATCCTCCTCTGCAACAAGAGGAATTGAAGGAAATAGTCGCCCAAGTTCTGTGATACAAGAAGTCGCAACAATTGAGGTGTGGAATCTATGCACAAAACGTGCAAGCGTTATGACCACATACGAATTATGCTAGCTATGTGCTATAATTCTAAATCCCCACAATTGCTTACTATAAACATGCACCATATTTTCAAGTTAGTGATTAATAATGTCAACGCTGGACTGCATTTAAGGCAGCAACCTGACCACATATCTGATTTATGTAAAGAGAATCTTAAATTATAACAGATATGCTCTAAGATATCTCTTAGAATTTCAACTATCTCAAAATCGGATCATAACTCGAGCAATTAAAATTCTAGGTCACATTTGTACCCATGCTAACAAGGGCTTGAATGCCAAAGTCTGCAACTGTAACTGGAGTTTGATCACTCTTGTTCATTTGTTCTTCCCCATCCACAATCATAGATTTGCGCACCTGTTCAAATAATAATATGTAAGTTTCTTGTTCACAAGTTTTCTATCAATCCAAACTTCTTTCCAGTAACAAAAGGAAATACAGTAAACGAATCTAGATCAAGAACTATCTATAGATAATGTACATTCCAAGAAATTTTGAAGATGTTAGATGATTAACCTTCAAACGGTTCAAGTGTCTAAAGGAGCATTAGACTCTTTAACACAAGTCAAATTATAATGTTCGAGTAAAACTTCAAATTGATCCCATGAGTGCTTTATATGCAGCAGAACGATGTGTATCCATTGATGCTTAAAAAAATCCAATATAATGTATGCTTGCATATAGTAGTGATATTTAAAAAACGAAAACCTATACTATTTTGAGAACAAAACTTATAATCACCATTAATTATGGCCATCCTACCTTAAAAGCCAAAAAGGATGTCCCATAATTATTTTCAGTCTGAGACTTTTGAGTTCAAGGAGCCTTGGCAATATCGTCAACAGCGTTCAATGCTACGTTAGTTAGAGAGAGATGTACCTTCATACTATGCCATTCACTTGGTAACATATCAACCTTCAACATATCTGAACTTTGGATTTGCACCACATCCAACAATGGTTTAAAAGAAATCCACATTCTATTATCATGCACGGACGTTAAACTTCATAGATGCTACCATTAGTTTCGTCATCAAACTCAAGATCCAAGAAAATTCATTGTTCTTGCATTTCATATTAACTGTAAATTGAGTCATTGAAACAGCACTCAAACTTCCATTCCTAATTTAATAAGTAAACATCACCATTCATATCTACATCAGAGCCCATTTTCGGTTACAAAGAGCAACAATAGAAGCTGAGGAACTCTGAATTTTTTCCTAATTTATTGTTCTTGAGTTGGATATTAAGTGCATATTGTGGTGGTTGCCGAAATATTATTAGGATCTTATTAAACCTCCACCATAAGCAATAGGCCGTATTAATACTTATGTGCCCTTCCAATCAGAAGTAAACCAGGATTATACGTGATCTCCTTTCACATAGACATATCTTGAGGGTAGTTGCTAAGCTGGAATCAAAATTTAATGCACACATATGTTCTCTTGCGTGGAGACTACTGATGAAGACATTTGTCATCATTCTCTGTTTCTGTGTCAACTTTCATCAGGAAGAGTTGCATTTGTAAATCATGCCAGAGATGAGGTTTTCTTATAAATAATAGGAGACCTTTGTCAGAGGTTAGAGTGCACAATTGAACTTTTGAAAATCAAATTCTATCCGTAGCAGAATTCTCATCATTCAAATTTCTGACTGTAATGCTAAGTACCAATGTAGCATTCAGACCACATGCTGCTAGATATCTCACGTAAGTGACCTATTGTTTTCCAACCAGAGAAAGAACTTTGCAAATATCCCAAACAGTTCAGTCAAGTACTTCTAAAACAATAATACAAAAAAAATCCAAGGAACTTTGAAAGGGATCCAATTCAACCAAATAGTTCACTATTTGGTTGACTTGGGAACTATATTGACCATAATCATACTAAGATTATTGTTACAGCTTGATATAATTTTCTACTTTAGTCAAATTTATTCAAGGCTCATTACCATTACATTTGAATTTTCTCCTTTCATATTTATAAAAGCCCAATTTGAACATAATTTGGATCCATGCATTCACCACATTTGATTGCAAAACGTCCAGCAGACAGAATTCTTGAACATTAGGATTGTGTTGTTTTCTTTAATACCATTATGGTTTATCGAAGAAATGAGAGTAATGCCCAACATCTAGATATTACTTTTCTATTTCTTACACTTATGTAGCATTATGTCAATCCTTGGTAGCCAGACGAAAATAGAATACTTGAATCACATTGTTTCTAAGGATTAACTCGATCTTGATCATAAATTATTAAAGAGTGGCCTGACACAAGCACATACTTGAAGTCTGCTTTTTAGCCAGATAGAGTAATGCAGTTATTATCAGATATTTATGTGCAATTTATCCTACATATTATTTCCATTAAAAACTCTGCTTAGGAAAGTACTTGTATTTCAACAATTGGTTGTTATAGATGTACATAGTTGTATGAAATTCACCCATAAATGAACGTTTATTTTCATGTAAATTGTGTGGTATGAGCATCTGGTTCCAAAGAGTGAAACTATGATCCACTATGACATAATCCTAAAACTATTTGATGTATTTTAACACTAGCCAAATCTAATTTCTTGTTTACAAACACAAGGATATGGATAAATATTTTACGTAGTTATGTACCTAAGGAGTTAACAAAAAATGCATTTATTTTCTTGTTTATGGAGACATGGATGCAGACTATCTTTAATTAAATATATGCCTCCAAATCCTCAAAGCTAAATTGTTGTACATTTACTCTTACGAAAATTATTACTGATAATATAGCATCATGTTTTTTCCCAACTCCTTGAACATTGGGTGTAAGTCCTTTGAGTTTCTCTGTAGAGTTTATACGAAGTAGCAAAATATTAAATTCAGGAATCCAAAAGTATGCACTGGCTGTATGGCTTTGTGAATCTTTCCATACATTAGCACTCACTATTAAGACATTATTCTGAAGCATTAAAAAGTCACTTGAACAGCCAAATGGGATTGGTTTAAAAACACCCCTGTATATGAGAGAATATGGAAAGGAGGCTCACACAAATATTACACTTTGTGAAGATTTCATCTAAAAGCATCTGGAACCTGCAAGAACTTTAAATACTTATGTGAAACGACATGTTTGGTTGATCAAATCCTTTGGATGTGTCAACCTAGCTTTACATGTTTATAGCCTATCTTTGTGTGTAATGCAACCTAGATTTGGTATAATAAATTACTTACATTTATCAAAATAATTTACATGTTTATTTGGGGCATCTTTAAACATTGTCAAGTCATCGAAAAGTTCTTACTGTTAATTCACCATGATTGAGAATTTTCCTTTGACGATCACAATCTCATCCTACATGGAAGTCTTGTATTTATCTAGAATCAGGTGCTCGTGCTCTCAATAAACAGTATTATGAAAGACCTCAAAAAGTTCATAAATCATGATGATATAGATGCTGTATGTCCAAGTTATATATGAAACCCTATAAATAATTTTGAACTCTAACAAGTTTAAATGAAGACATGATATGATGATCATAGAACAAAACTGATAACATACAGTATTGCATAGGTGACATGCTTTTTCCACTACATCAACTGCTGCTTCAAGTTCCTGCTTGTAAACTGAACCCTCAAAGGGAAAACAAGATGCAGTCAATCTGCATGGCATATGCACAATTAAGAAGCTATTACATTACTTTAATAACTAGGAATGGAATTTAGCTTTGATCTGAAAATGCATAGAATCACCTTATCAGTGTATTTAGAGATACTACTTCCGTCAAACAAATAAGGGATCAAGGAAGAATTTTGATCGTCAGAATCTTCTCAAAGACTTTAAAACAGTATGGCTTGAATTGAAAACGACAGTCAGTTCCCATATTTTTACCTCACAACTACTTTATACGTATAAACTTTGAAACTAGGATTAAACAAAATTTTAGTTTTAATTTGTATCTAGTGAACTACCCCTCCTGGATGATTTAGTCAATTGTGATTCTTCAGGTCCATTGAACAAATGCAATACCTTCTTTGTTTCTACACATACAATTATCATGGGACCTTGTCTATCATCTAGATTTGAGGCACGAATATAATATGGATTGAATCATCACATAGAGTTTTTTTTCCTAATTATCATGTCATATTACACACACATACATACATATATGTAAAGACATTTGTATCTGTATATCAATTCATACTTATATGTATGCGAGTATGTACAAATTTATGTATATATACATACATGTGTGTGTGTGTGTGTGTGTGTGTGTGTGTGTGTGTGTGTGTGTGTGTGTGTAATCAAGGGTAAATGTAGAACCAATGTTGTTTCAGTTGTTAGATGTTGAGTCCACTGACTGATTTTCTATATAATTACATGTTGAATCACTAATGGATTAGGATTCATTAAAATAGTGTAATTCCTCTCAATAAAAATAGGACTTGGCACATATGTTATGAAGGAGCAAACATTTCTACAAAATGGAAGTGAATTTCTAACAGAATTTCCAATGCACAAGACACCATTTTCGAAGTTAGTTTATTAAGAACATTGATACATTTTACAAGTTAAATTCTCGTTTCATTTCAAAATCGCCTTGATCGACTTATGTATGAATTCAAGCATTGGTGAATGAAGAAAACAGAAACATAAAAACTGAACGTTAAGGAATGCCCAATTTAAGGTTGAAGGATTCATGAGGCCGTTAAGCTTTGGTAGAGAAAAGAAGAAATTGGAAATAAAAAAAAAGGAGTGGGAAATGGGGAGGAGACCTGTGTGAGGAGGCAGGAAGCTTGAAGCGACTAGAGGAGAGGATGGAGAAGGATCCATAGGTAGGTGTAAGTGTGTTTTTCACGTTCAGGAGAGACTGACTGCGATCCATGTGAGGGAGCCGCGAGGGGGAGAAGGATGAGCGAAAGACAGAGAGGGCAGAGGAGATGACCATCGCTTCTTCTTCTTCTTTCTTCTTTCTTCTTCTTCTTTCTTCTTTTGCGCTTGATAAGTTGCGCTCTCTCGTAAAATACATACATACATACATACATAAATGTGGCATATGCCGCACAATAATCATTTGGATACCGAGTAAATGTAAGCATTTACTCGGCAAGGTCTTGGCAGGCAAGGTCTTGGCAATCACAATATGAGCATTGGAGTGAGACATTATGTATATACCATAGAGTGGGAGTCGTCATGCTCAAGATTCTAAACCAATATCGGGCCTCGTCCACAATATGCATTGTGGAAGTATCATTGACATACCTTTCCAATATTCTCTCGGCCTCTTTGAGTCGGGACCTTTGATCCCTACAATTTGCACGAGGTGCAAATCGACCACTCTCACATATTTCTTGTCGTTGCTTGTACCACTCTACGACCGTTCCTCCGATGCAAGTGCCAGTTTCACTGTCCCCAATTAAGACATGTACAAGGTCGGTAATTGATTGGTTTATTCTCCCTCTCAAGGCAGTATATTTGATAAATTGCCAATGTCTTTCCACAATATTGGTAGTGTCAACATGTCTGTGGTTACACATTCTACCAAACTTGGGCCAGAGTTTCCTCCACACACATGTCAAACCACACCATCCTCCTTCTATATATTGCCAAACACCGGGCTTGTCTCAGTAATGCATTGCATCAGTTGGCACATTCGTTGATAAAGATGGCTTCTCTCAGTTGTACTTACTTTTGGCAACAAGTTGTCCACCCATGATTTTTTGGCGTGAAACTGACACAACAAAAGTTGACAATGTGTTTGTGACCATTGTCCATTTATAACAATCCATGATTGATGGTATGTTGCAACCACATTAGTTATGGCATTATATGATGTCCAACATTTATTAATCACTATCGCATTTGGCCTCACCGTGGGCATCCTTGCGAATATAACTCTCAAGCAAGTTTCTAATGCAACTTGCTCATGGTTTGACCCCTTATCAGAACTACAAAGCATGTACCATAATGGGATCCCAAATCCCATGGTGTTGGGGACTAGCCTTGGACTTATGATATGCTTCCTTACGCATGCTCATTCGTGCCACATGCCTTGCACACCCAACATCAAATAGGTCATCTTTGCAGCAACTAATGACATTGGGGTGTGTTGGCAAATGGTACACATCCGACCTACTACATGGTACATGACCACTATGAGGTCCATATATTGAAATGGTCAGTGTCTCATTGTCGACCCCGTCATTCATTCTAACGTCCACGTGGAATGTACACCCACATCGAGATGTGCACTTGCGTCGCCGAGTGGAATTAGATGCAAGTCGAGATGTCCCAGCACGATGACAACTATACCTAGTCACACACATGCATACCCATCTTGACTCCTTTCCTTAAGCGTGGATGATACTTGGTTTGCAAATCCGTGAGTCTAGCATCTAGCTGGTGGGTTTCTACAATGATCACTTCTATGGGTAGGGTCTTGTTATATTTGACCATGCTCGATCCCAAACTTTCGTTCATGTCAACCTTCGACACCATTTGGCAACCACAACTTCTAATGAGTGCTTTTACGTACTCCGTTGTGATGCCATAATCACGTACATCAGTCGTGTAATCCTGCTTTAACTCTTTAAGAGTCTTTGAATATGTGTGATGTGATATGTCACCATGTGACGCTAATACTACCTCCCTCCATTTCTCGACATATATTACTTGAAGATTAGGTGATGCCTTAAGGTAGATTGCACTCGCATTCCCGAGTATGAGACGACTCTTCATGTGCCTCCATGCATGGAGATTGAGAGGTGCACCCCTTGCGACATCACGTAATGCTTCTAATGTTACTTTAACTTCTCCCAATAAATCTTTAACCATCAAATCATACACACCTCTTGAGAATGAAAAATACCTGGGGGAACAATACATGAAGGGATCCACCGCCTCATCCTCATGATCGGATTCAGATGACTCAAAAGGCATCTCCAATTCATCCTCAAATACAAACGATGCACTGGACGACCATGATGTATCCTCCAATTCATCTTCCAACATGGCAAAGACACCATGATGCATTGTGCTCTCCATAGATGGTTGTGGTTGATTACTACGGCGAGTGAAGGGAATGTGAGTAATTATGCCAATGAATAAAGTGAATGAACTCAAATGAATGCCAATAATTGAAGTTCAAATGAATTTGAACATAATCGATAATGCACATGAATGAAGTGGATGATTTCAATTTCTTCAATGATTTCAACACTTCGAGACTGATTTCAACTCTTAGTGAATGATCGAGAATCATGCCAATTGTTCGTGAATGATTGAATCTGTGGTTTGATTAATCTCTACGATGAATGAAATCATTGCGAGTGATTAATAGACTGTGAATGAAGTGAATGATTTCAGCTCTTAGTGAATGAGTTAGTGACTAGCAGTGAATCAATTTAGTGTGATCGTTAGTATGATCGTTGCAATGCCATCATTTCACGTAGTTGGGCACCTGCCTATTAATCAGTCATGCTCCCTCCTTTGATATGAGTCAGGCTCCTCATTAATCAGTCAGGCTCCCTCCTTTGATATGAGTCAGGCTCCTCATTAATCAGTCAGGCTCCCTCCTTTGATATGAGTCGAGCTCCTCATTAATCAGTAGGGCTCCCTCCTTTAATATGATTCGGGCTCCTCATTAATCAGTAGGGCTCCCTCCTTTGATATGATTCGGGCTCCTCATTAATCAGTAGGGCTCCCTCCTTTGATATGATTCGGGCTCCTCATTAATCAGTAGGGCTCCCTCCTTTGATATGATTCGGGCTCCTCATTAATCAGTAGGGCTCCCTCCTTTGATATGAGCCGGGCTCCTCATTAATCAGTAGGGCTCCCTCTTTTGATATGAGTCGGGCTCCTCATTGGAAAATTTGGAATGTTGAAAATTTGTGAGGATTTCGAACATAATCTTGAACTTCCCCATATAACATTATTGTAGATTACTTTGTGTACCTTAGTGTGTGTTCACAAAGCCTATCCTTCATTATTGACTTACTTTGGCGTATTCAACAATAGCAGAGGATTATTTCAACTCTTTGAAGAACTCCAACCAAGAAACTAGCTTTTACTAAAGCATTGCATACACAGTTTATATAGGTATGAATCAAGAATGAAATAAATTCACATTGAGTCATATACAACCAAAATGACATTCAAATGTTGATTTGAGATTACAAAATTAACTATATTGATATGGCCAATAATATACAAAGAAAGCGTGCAACCTTGATTCCAAAATACAACATTGGTGGCAACCTTGGTTCTAGAATATACAAAAAAGGCTAGCAATTGCATTAGATAGTACATCGAGATCATATATTTGATGTTACAAAATACAACTCCGAATGATTAAAATAACCCTAAGCCTAGAGTCCTTCGTGCCCATTTTGCCATGATTTTTCAAAGGAGCTCCACGTCTTCGAATCCAAACCATTGCTCCTTAACCTGCACCACAAAATACCATCAACCCTAACCCCTTACAAAAACAAATGTTCATATTCAATCCTAAGGGATACTTACAAAATAACTAGACTCAAATCCTTGAATGAACTCCTCAACCAACATCCGAATTGTTTGCATCATGTAATACCCACAATTTGTCCCATTAGGTTGGGTCGGGATATGTAATACATGGAACCGTTCATCACTGATGATGCAATGGTCATGCGTGGCACTAGAGATATGTCGTACAACCAAAACACGCAATGTCTTCATGTCGGTAGTTGGATGATTATTTAGTGGATCACAAAAAGAAATTGGGGTCCTGACCTTCTTGGCTTCGAAACCCGTAGTAGTCTGTTGCATCTTCACCCAAAGCACCCAATGCCCCGAGTACAATATTGGAATGAAGAGATATTCCCGTTCACGGACCCGAGTGAGTATGTTTTCTACCTTATGACGTTGCTCTACTAGTTGTACCCATAATGGATCAACAATATGAAGCCGCTTGTTGATCTCGGGGGGTAGTGAGTACTCCATCCATAAGTGGAAGAGGGTCATTGTCAACGTGGATGCCATCTCCCCTGCAGTGCACAACGAACATAGTTCTACCTCAGTAAAAAAGACCGCTAGATCTATTCTTCGATAAGCCACCTGAAACCTGTTTATTAGGCCACATTAGCAAGTATAAAAATACATGAAGTTAACTTTTGATCACATGCCCCCACCATAACGACATACCTAGTGAACTTATTTTTTGTTGTGTTATCCCATGTTTTCGTGATTGTCCTAGGACCAACAAAGACAATCCCAATGTCCTCACTCTTAGCACTAGAAGCATATTTTGATAGCTATGGTAGGAAATTCAAGAGCTTCCTCAGCACTAGAAGCATCTGGTATTACATCTTCCAATGGCAATATACTCCTAGTAGTCATCTCTTGCACCCTCGTTTTTAATGTTCTCTTTGTAATACTTCGATGAACATTATGAGCTCTATTAGTGAAATAAGTTTTTTGGTAAACCCTAAACCTTATATATTTAATAGGGTGAATTCCAATCTATAGGATGATTCACATGCACATCTCAAACTTCTCTTAATTAGACAACTGTTTTATATACATGTCATAAAGACAAGGCCTTGACACACTTTGCATCTAGCGGTTTGATGTATACCTTTTACAGTAATATATATGTATCTTTCTCTAAAGAGAATGCAAACAAACAACCATAATCATTCTGATCCTTGTCTTTTATGCTTGTGATTTATATACAACAAGAAAACTCTCATCCTGGCTTACAAATGCACCTCTATTCCTTTACACATAAACCCTAAATTCTCACAATCATAGGTTTCCATTTGGAATTGACCTATTGAGGTGATCCTGAGATGCTTCCTAGAAAGGAAAAAACTTACGAAAAATATTAACATCAGTCTTGGTGAACTTCCATAAAAAGACTTCAATAGAGGATATCGACCCATCTACACTACAAGATAGATAACTTTAGTACATAAATTCATTGTGTTATTATTTTTAGTGTTATATACAGAATAGACGATTTATAGTTATATAACTCACCCTGCAAATTCTGTAAGATAATTTGTGTCATTACACTTACTGTTTTCTAGATTAATGATAGTACTTGAAATTGAGGTCTGGACCTAACTTAAAAATTACTTGCTATCTGATTGTTTTGGTCTTTAAACTTAGTCTTCTTTGTATTTATTTCAGGCTTATATCTAGTACAATCATAAATCTTTGATAGGCAGAAACACCAAGAATCGTTTCTGTGACATCATCTGTTCTTGCAATTTTCCAAGAATGGCTACCATCATAAGTATTAGAAATGCAGTTGTGAAGCCAGAGCAATGCTCCAGTAAGGCAAGGTAGGGTTGCAAGGGTTGGGTTAGTTACCACAAACCTAATAACTGAGACAACTTAAATGTTTCAGTAAAGAGCCTTTTGCCTCATGCTCATAATGGAATGAAGGCATGGAGAGGTAAAGGTTCTATCTTGAACTTGGCTATGTACACTAAAGTAAGGTGACCTCAACTGAGAAATCTAAGGATGTAGGTGGATGGTAGGTGGTAGCAATAGCAAAAAGAAAAAGCAAACCAACATGAGATTGAACACAAGACAATTTTAAATAATGACGAAAAAACTTCATTCAAGAATATAACAATGAAATAATGAATACATTAATGGAAACAAATTTATTTCTAAGGATGATATTAGGTTAAGAAAAGTTGTAACTTTCCATCATTATGATTAGAAAATGGTTGCAGAAGAAGAAGAGAAAGACGAGGACGAGGAATAATGTACCTTTTCATCATTATCGATTAAACAATATAATGGATGATGATGATGGTGATGGTGACATCATTAAACAATATAATGGATGATGCTGATGCTGATGGTGACATGGTGACATCTTCCCATCATTATAATTGCTTAGAAGAAGAAGAAAGGAAGAGGAAGTAGTTACCTTTTCTTTGTCACAGTAAGTGTTGGAGATGGAGGTTGAATCAAGAGGAAGTTTTGGTTCGGATGGTTCGAGAATAGTTGAAGTCTCCTTATTTTCTTTGTTCTCAGAGGAATTTCGACTATCCATATGCGTACTAAACCCTAAACCGACTGTTACGGTTTCTCTGTTTCCCCGCCCTTGCTCAAAAGAAAAATAAAATTTCAAATTTCTCTTCTCACACAACAACATATATATAGGTTAGAATCGGGCTCCTCCCTCTTGTAAGTCGGGCTCCCATAAAGTGAAAACTTGAGCACGCGCTTTTTTTTATCCAGATTGGACAGTGGAGATCGCACACGCCATCAACGATGCGACTTGCACCATCTGCGCCCGTGATTCCCTCTTAAATATTTGGTAGTAGTTAGACACGTCGATGTACATATGTACTACTACTTCTTCAGTCTTCTTCTTCTACTACTACTACTAATAATAAATAGGAAGAATAAAAGATATTATGTACGATGGATGACATCTATCTATCTATCTATCTATCTCTACATACAATCCATTGATCGATCCGCTCTTATTATATATCCATTCATTTATTCCTTCCGATCATGTCCTTTTTGCCATCCAAATAATAAAGAGGCCTGGTGAAGGAATTGTGGTCAACGCACCCCGAAAGAGCGCAGTTCACAAAGAGCACGTAGGCCCGTGACTAACTCGGCTCAGTCCAACAGCCTTCGTCGTGTTTAACCCGGCTCAGTCCAATAGCCTTCGCCGTGTTTAACCCGGCTCTGTCCTTATGTTTCTCAACTCTAATTGACCTATATCCAACAGCCTCTGCCACGTCTAACCTAGCTTTGCCCTTGTGTTTGTCACGTCCAACCCAACTTAGATCTTGCCTTTGTCATGTCTAACCCAACCCAATGTTGTTAACTCGACTAACTTTTTTTCTAACTCGACCCCCGCACCTACATCTAACCCAACTGAAATTTCTGAAGCGACTAGAAACTTCAAATATCACCAAAAAATTTCAAAAACATATTCAAAGATCAAAATACCTTAGTTTTACATTTAAAACTGTAGACACCAAAAACTTCAAAAAATATTGGATCTATAGCAAAAGTCAAAGTTCATCGCAAACAATGAATCTTCTCAGATTTCATCCACCATAAAAATTTAAGCCATTATAAAAATTTCAGGCATCAAAAGAATTTCTAAAGTGACCAAAAACTTCAAAGATCACATATATTCTGCAAGACCAATAATGCAGACATTCAGATTGTAACCACTTTCAAATGTGAGCCACCCTAAAAATGTGAACCACCAAAAACATGACAACCCTAAAAATCACAAGATCTAAACAAAAAGCTAGAGATCATGGCTCTTGTTCAGTGGATGGCAAAATACACCCATAATTTTTGCTGCAATCAACATTAGAGTCCCTTGAAGCCAATGTCAAGCCATCACAATGCAAACATAGAAGCTTCTTAGCCTCACATATTGCCGAATGCCTCTTAGAACACGTTCGCGTTCACAAGTGGAAGGATCGTGCATAAATGGAAGGATAAGGGAAATTTTGGTTGATTTTAGGGCTTTTTCAATGATTTTACAAAACACATTGATACCAGTATCATACATGTTCAAACATACTATGAAAAAGGTTAAAAATCCATTATTTTCGTGATTTAGAAGTAACTAAAAAAAGACGAATTTCAAAAAGATACATTCTCAATTTATATCACAAACTTTACAACCAATGTTATTTTATAAGAAACAATTTTTTAGAAATCATAAGAATTCAAAACACATGCTTTTATATTACTCTATTTGTTACAAGCGGAATGTAGTTACACTTAATAGCCAAATATACATTCATGATCACTCCTTTACGGAGAATCACTACTATAACTAATATACAATGACGATTCCTCCTCATCATCCTCGGATGTACCAATCAGTGCATTATCTTCGTCATAAACCAAATGGTTTGACTCTGGATTATATGTAGCAGATCTCGTTTGCCTTTGACTCGAGCCACCTTGTAGACCTGGTAATTTTTCTTTTATTATATCTATTGTTGACTTCCTTAATCGTCCGGCTTTTGTAAGTGTGAAGTCGTACACGATGATATCCACATCAGAGATATCAAGGGTCGAGGTGTTACGAATGTTTCGCTTCCTCTTCCTACCTCCCCTTCTTGTTGGGCATTCAATCATTTCCAATGTATACTTACCTGTAAAAGCATTTGCACTTCTAGTGTTGTACCAATGAACATTTATAGACTTGATCGTGTTTTCTATTTCATGCATTAGCACTTCTAGAATTTTAACAACCCAAAATTGGTGGCCATGTGAGTTCTCATCAGTCGGCGTTGCAATCAACATCCCCGCGGTGAGCTCTTGCAAATTGCCTTGCCATCTAGCTTCGGCTACTTTGGTCATCCTTGGTCCCACATAAATGTCTCTTTGTTGTGGATGGACTAAGTTGTCATTAATCGCATTTGCTAGTTGCTCCGGAGTTCTATTTACGCGATCATGTTGAAGCGACCATGTGAATGGTGTTTCCAAATTCCAATTATCACTAGATACACAATTGTCTATAATTCCTTTCTAATCACTATAAAATACATCCCACCATGACGTGTCTTGTTGTGCGGCATATTTCTTGGCGGCCTCAATATGCTTTCTTTTTTCTTCTAAGGCTTGGAGCCATGACCGTTTTTGTTCTGATACCAAGTCGCTCTGCAACTGTCCTTTCTTCTCAATTGGCATTTGCTTAGCTCCGTGGACAATTGTACTCAGCATACAAAGTAATAACTGGCAACCACCTTCAGGTTCCCATGTTGTAGAAGATGAATATTGTTTAGCATACAAAAGTGTAGAACCACTTATTCCATTTTTCTTTATCATAAAAATGTGATTGAAACTTATATTGTTTAACTGAGCAAGCACTTTAACACTCCCACCACCCCCATCTGATATATATCTCTTAAAGTCATATACCTCCTTCAAGTGTAACACTTTTGGGCGTGGTGTATATGCATCACAAATGACATCAAATAGTTTAGGTAAAGTGAAAGCATCATGCCGAGACAACTATCTAGAGAATGTGCTAAACATCTGATCTATATGGTCATGTGTGTGGCCAACCAAAAGAAAATTGACTTTCACTTTCCTAAACAATTCTTGGTTGACCAACATACTTAGATAGCCAAATACAGTTGAATTTTTGTTCTCTCTAGCAGTATTGTCCAATTGAATGTATAGAACAAGGGGGAAAGGTTGGCCCCAAGACATCAAAACTCGGTGAATGACTGTAACTGTTAGGTTAGGGTTATTGTGAACATTGGGGTATGTAATGAAGACGTGAGGTCCAACAGAACTATTATAAGCCAAGCATCCCACCAAGTGCATTTGAACAAGGCACTCATCATTGACATCTTTGGGGAGCCTCCGCATATGCGGCAAGCACGTCTTCTTCTGGTCCATGCCATCTATCATTAAGCACATGTATTGTTCGGGCCTCTTCAAACACTTCTCTCTATGATGTATCGCCTTCTTTCGTTCTAAGGATTGTGCCTCACGATGCTCTTGTAGTAACTTCTTACTCATATCCTTTTCCATTGATGTCTTTGCACCTTTAGCCAAACTTTTAAGATTTGCACAAATGGAGCAATACCCCATACGTACTTTACGAGGAATGATAACATTTGAAAACCGAGCTCTCCATAATCTTGTGAATTGGCTATAGGTGATAGACTGATTACGTGAGCCCAACATATCAAATCGATAGACATCATAAACTTCCCGACGTGTATAATTATCAGAAAGGTGCATCCTACCTGTAGTGGGAATTACTTCACAATTTAACTGAAAGTAAGTTTTCATCCAACCAATAGCATGTCTTCCAATTGCACCTTTTGTTATGGGCATGACCATTTAATATCCCGTGGTGAGAATTTACCGTAGTATTCTATACACGTGGATAAGTGTGAGGGTTAAATGAGAGTGTAAAGAAGGGGAGGATTACTTTTAATCCTCGGGATTGAGACAACCCATTAGGTCAACTGTGAACTTGCATGGGGGCCTTGGGTATCGCTATAAATAAGAGGCCTAGCTACCCTCATTTGATCAACTTTTTGACAACATCGAGACTCTGCTCTTGTGGTGGGTCAACTCTTGTAGCGAGCGCGCCAGCACCAGGTACGACTCGACGCCACGGCGGTGGTATGGGACGCCGATCGAGGCTCGAGTCCATCTTGATCCCTTCGCTCGGGGGTGGTCGGGTGGATCGGCACCCTTCTTTCTCTTTCTCCTTTCTATCTATCATTTGTTTATCCTTATCTTAAGCTTACTTTAGTACTTAGATCTCTAATACCTTTCATACTTGGAACCTCTTTACAATTGAGCATCTGATCCCCGCTAAGTAGACGTTGTTGTACTCTATGTAGCCGCATATTACTAACACATAACGCAATTTTGAATGCAACTCTACATATCTGTTGTGCATGGAAGATATAATACTCGAATGATACTTTGATCCCCGTACATTTGTCAGATACTAGTTGCATATGTGTCCCGAGGTAAGTGTCTTGCTCATCACCGGTCATCGAAAAATAGTATCGCCTTAATTCTCGCAACTTTGATTTTCCAATCATAGACATACAACCACGGGCACAACATATTTTTTTGACATCAAATCCAATCTGTTTATCTGATGTCACCAAGCTAAATCTAGCCAGACGAATTCTTCGTGGGATTCTTCTAATATGCATAGGGCTCCCAGATTTCTCTTCCTGCATAGAGTTTGGTGTAACCTTGTTACAATCTCATTCTTTGTTGTGACCATCGCCAATGTTATTCAATGTTTCCTTGGCACTACCTTCATTCTCCGTATCTTTATTAATATCGTATTCTTCAATAGAGAACTCTTCACATGTGTCATTATTTACATTCCCTGTAGATGAGCTCAGACAATATTCTTCGATAGAATATGGTGAGTCTGTCGACAGACAATATTCTTCAATAGAATATGGTGACTCTGTCGACAAACAATACTCTTCAGTAGAAAACGATGAGTCTGATGACAAACAATATTCTTCAATCGAGAACGGTGAATCTTCACTCATGGCTTAAGGTCTAGATAGGGCTCTGTAAGTTATGTGCTTAGGGTAAGGAAAAATAATAATAAGCTCCTCTCTAAACATATACTCCTCTCTAAACATAAACTTCTCTCTAAACAAAAGCCAAATCAATAGAATGTCTATATTATGTAATATTATATTAATACAATACATAAAAAATTTATTTTTAATATAGTAATTATATTTAAAATATCAATTATTATTTAAACTACATCCATATGAAGTTAAATCAAGTATAATATAAATCTAATCATTACCAAGCCATAAATATGTTGGATTAATGTTAAAATCATTGGCTAATTAATGACACCCATATTTGATATAGAACCTCTCACTCATTGGTTCTTTAATGCTCACCATTTTAAATATTAGACTTATCAATCATTGGTTAATTCATGCCCACATCTTTAATACACAGCATTTGAGAGTCATAAAAATTGTTGCTTTTAGTAATCAATCATTGGTACATTCATGAACCTCTATCATTGTCTCCTTCATGACCTTTGAAGTCATTGCAGGTTGTTATCACTATAAAAGATTGATCAATATGTTAGTTTGACTTTGTAATCATTAATGCAATCATAAGTTACTCTAGTTAATGTCACTGTGGTTACCAACTAACTATCCTCAAACTTACCAACCTTGGTTAAGGTGACTATGGTTACTTTAACCAATGTGGTCAATCCCTATAAATAGGAAGACCTCGTCATATTTCACTCACAAGAGCACACAAGAGCGTACAGAGCACACAGAGCACACAGAGCGTATAGAGCACACAAAACACATAGAGCACGTATCGAGTTCCTATGTTTCCTTTGCTTTTTAAACAGGAACTCGATACGGCATATCGAGTTCCCGTTTAAAATTTAAGTTTTAAACAGGAACTCGATACGTCGTATCGAGTTCCCGTTTAAAGTTTAGGTTTTAAACGGGAACTCGATACGCCGTGTCGAGTTCCCGTTTAAAACCTAAACTTTAAACGGGAACTCGATACACCGTATCGACTTCCTGTTTAAAAAGCAAAGAAATCACAGGAACTCGATACGGCGTATCGAGTTCCTGTATAAAAGAAGGCCCTGAAAGAGAAAATTTGTGTTTTTTGGGGCAACAATTAATTATTGTGTGGAAAAGATATCAAATTGTCTGTCAAAATTAGTCTTTTTTATGTTGACTTGCCTTACTTTTTAAAAAAACATGCCCTAATTATAGGTGTTTTATGACCTACTATTTGCTTAAAAGAGTAGAAAATAACCCACAAATTACCTTTATGATAGCAAATTCTCCTCAATATAGGTCTGGAATCTATATAAGTCATACCTCCTCTTTAAAAGAATATATAACCTTGTTTACTTATTACGATATATATTTTCTAGTTTGAATAGCCCTGCCTAGAATGGATTTTTGAATATAGGACTACCATGTACTTTGAATGCATGATTGATATTTTCACTTCACCACTAATCGCCTGCTAGTGAGAATTGTTCTTCATCTTCTTATTTATATTTTAATATACAACCTTAATCTACGTGACCACCTAACTTATGTTTTTGCATGTACTTTCTTAAATAGGTCGTTTGAGAACCTTCGGACCGACCCGTGAAGAAAATAAAGCTTCGCATACAGGGTTCTCCAATCGAAGCCCAGACCAAGGTAGCTCTTGAGACCATGAAGAGAGGAAAAAAGCTTCTCTTTAACGAGGAGACAAAATCTCAGCCACACATTGACGTTAGCCAAAAGAAACTTGTCGCTGCTACTGGCGGTGAAGACCTTCCTGACCGTAATCTAACGGACAAGGAATGGTGTATGCAATATGTCGACTCAAAGAAAAAAGTCGTATTGTATACAGCAAAGAAGAAGGGGGAGGGGTAGCTTGGAAAGGAAACCCCATTTATGTATGGCCATATTCTACGATTTGACTATGAAGATGCAGATTCATCCAACATACTGGTAATGATAGAGTGCTCCAAGGGGGTACGTAAAGTGTTCCTTTCAGAAGATCTTTTAGTAAAGGAATCTTGTGGGCCAGAAGCGTTCAAAAAAGATCTTGAAAGCTCACAAAACCTTATTGTTACGTTGAGGCCTTATATACAAGGCCATGTAACTCTAAGAGATGAAGTGTCCTCCCCATTGAAGGCTACAAAAAGGGTATCCAAAGTCCAGTCAAGACCACCAAAGAAGAAGACATCCAAAATGTTGGACACCGATTCAACAAGTGAAAACGAAGAGGAGGACAATAAGGGAACGCTAGGAGCTGAGCTGGCATCGGGTGTTTTGTCATCCGAGCAAAATAAGATAAGGAGAGAGTTAATGTAGCGTAAACTGGTCAGGAAAGGGCAAGTGTTTAATTTGCCTATAACACACATCCATCGGCCCCCTATTGAGATTAGAGAGCCACACCGCATGCATGTTCAAAATCTCAAGAAAAAAATGAAAATTAATCCTCATGCCACTGTGGTGCCTTTTATTGTTATGGTAGATCTTGAAGAATGTGAAACCATTGAAGATTTTGATATTAGAAAGCATGATCAATATAATTACTTTGTCATTGGTGGATCGCATTCAGCGGAGGCACATCGGCAACTTGTGAGAGAACATCCAACGACTTTCTTCTTCAAGTATGCCGAGTGCAAAATTTATGTTGGGCTCACAACCGAAGAGGATAAGCTGTTGGCATGGGACCATAATAATGATAATGACTATAGGCAGAAAATGTCGTCCATTGAGCGTATACGGTTCTTCCACCACGAGTATTTGGACGTGAAACAAAAGTTTGGTGTGAAGTTACGTCCAGGCCTACGACGTCAATGTCTGCATGAAGTCGGCATTGTTGTAGATGATAATGTTAAGTCTGATGGTCTTCGAAAATATGAGTCTTGGTTTCAATTGGCATTTAGAGATGGAGAAGTATGGGACCTACAAGATCAAATCTTCTCAATGTGGGAGAATAAGGAGGTAAAGGGTCAACGACAAAAGAAATGTAAGGTTGACCCTCAACTAGAGTTAAAGTCACAAGCTGCCAAGAAAATTGACTTGACAATTGAAGAAGCCGCAGACGACATGAAGCTGTCTCTGTGGATAGCGATGCAAGGTATTAAGGATGAGCAGCTTCTTGTCTGTTTTGTCAAGGGTTGTGGCGAAAGATTTAAGCCTTTGAAGAAATGGTCACTGAGTTCAATAAGTAAGTCTTTCAAATACTGAAATTGTAGTCTATATGGTGTAATTCAAAGTTCTAATCTTGGTTTCTAATTTACAGTCATAAGGTGTACATTAAGATCCAAGAAGTTATGATGAAACAACTTGGATGTATAACTTGGGAACAAGTGACCGAGGATTATCCTCTCACATCTTCATATAAGGCGTTATCAGAGTATTTTATTGCATTCAAGGATTGGGTTAGTATTGATGGTTTTTCATTACCCTTTTATTATATGTAGAGCTTGTATAATAATACCTGATGTCCTATTGCTTCTATTAGAAACCGTGTCGAGGCAAGAAACAAGGAGAAGTTAAGGATATACACGATTTCCCTACATCCTTCCTTGCACATCTCGAGCGAGCCAGAAAAGAAAAGGATCATCGCTTAGTCAAGGCGTATGAAATGGAGGAAGATGGCTCCTTTAAAAAATTTAGCCACAAAAAAGATATTACGAGAGATCTTTACTACAATGTGGTTTGCGGTGATGTCGTCGACTTGATCCAAAAGGTGCCAAAGAAGGAATATATGCTAATGATTGCAGATATTCCTTATGGATTTCGAATGGCTAGGTCATCATACGACGATGAACCGTTTAGGCTTAAACAATTGGAGAAGATGGTCAAGGATTTCGCTGAGCTAACGACTGCATCCTTGTGGCGAATAATTGTCTTTCATAGTATGGACCAAGGATACTCGGCAGCTCAAGCTTTGAGATCTCGTTGCCATGGCATCGAGAACCTTGCTTGGTAAGGATTATTTATAGGTGTCTTTCACTATATTGCATTTTTTAAGGTTGTTCAATCTATTCTTAACTCGATGTATTATTTTTTATAGGATCAAGACCAATGTAAATAGAGGGCCAACTTTTCGGTTTGTTAATGCCATTGAATACATCACGGTTGGCTACTTCGATGAAATTAAGAAACAGAGAATCAAGGAGCATTCTAATGAAGTGGGAGGTTCAAATCTGTTGGTATATCCAGCAGTGACACGGAAATTGCGACATGTCACCATGACAGAACGGGGACTTGTCAACCCATATCAAAAACCTCAACGACTTATGATGCACTTGATCGAGATGTTTTCTATCGAAGGAGACTGGATATTAGATCTCTTTTCTGGCACAGGTATTCCTCGAACTAGGGTAACAATCTTGAGATAACCAATCCCGAATCTTTTTTTGTTTGACAACTAAATCTTCTTGTTACTTACATCACAGGAACGACGTCTACATGTGCATTGAAGCTCTTTAGAAATACAGTTGCATTGGAGAAGGACGAGGACCAGGTTATATTTATTAATATGTAGATTAAGGCTTTGTGGGAGTGCCCAGACCAGGATGAGGAGGTCGGTGCAAAGAACCTCGCTAATACAGAAACGTTTCAACCTACTTTGCGAGAGCCTGTTCCTCCGTTAGTCGGCGAACCGGGGGAGCTAATAGAGCTTGATGATGAGCTTATAGAAGATATTTCGTTGGCTCGGCTAACAGGGGAAGCCAATGCACGTATAGCCGAAGAGAGTTCTACACAAGATGATGAAGAAAATGGCGTTGATGAATTGATTGCTATGTAATAGACTCTATGAAGAAAATGACGTTGACGATTTGTTAGGATTTCACATTATTAATACAAATTTTGGGTTTTACCTAGTGGATTCTATTCTTTATAATCTTCTATATGTTTCAATTTTATTTTTATATACTTGGTTAGTAGATTTATGACATTGGTTTCACCGCGTGCATAGCTGACTACCAAATTTATGGAGAAACATGAATTAGTTAAAATTGAAGCTGATTTTGGTCCAAGCTAACCTTAACAGAACATGGCCCTACAATTGTTGCCATGACTATCCATGTTGTTATTATGGATCTTTGTCTTCTATTGTTAAAACTATTATGTTTCTATTCCATTGCTGCTTAGATTGTGTAGTGTGTTGATAATTGTTCTAGTTGCGTTATCGTTCGGAGTTTGATCCTGTGTGAATCACCTAAGCAATAGAGTAGATCAATTTTAAATACAGGTATGAAAGCCTAATAGGTTTGTTATTTCCATGACATTATCCTAAAGTTCATTGCCTTACATTATCCACAATTATATACATATGGTTTGATCCCATATGAACAAACTGAGGAATAGATTAGATCAACTTTAAATACAAGTATTGAATACTTTAATAAGTTAGTTATTCCAATCACTTATCCTAATGTGCACTATCCTACAATTTCCACAATTACATACATGCACGTATGGGTCAAAGTATAAATTATGACTCATTTTATTAGTATGGATACAAGTACACCTGATATTTTTGTAAAACTTACCCAATTAATATAAGTCTTTAAGTTAGTGTTTCCCTTGTCGCACAGTAGTGACATATTGAACCACTGTTGAACTTTATTATGCCTACATTAACTTATCAACGCGTCTAAACTTGCATGATTTCTAATGATCTCCACTCGTAGACCTATCATGTATTTTTATATTTGCAAATTCTCATCAAGTTGAGGAACATGTGATACTAGTGCATCCAATTTTTGTAGAGAGGGTGTATTTGCTTCGTTTTAAGAAGATTCTACAAGTGGAATGTGCAATCCTTCCACTTGTGAACGCGAATGTGTTTTAGCACGACGAGCACCTTTTTATAGTCTTTTGGGTTGTGTTCTGGTATGGTTTCAGGAGTTGACAATAAGTTCTTGCAAAATTTCAAGTTTGACTCCTCTTTTTTGAAGAATTTGTTGTTTTCGACATACTGAACCTTTTTTTTTTTTTTTTTTTTTACCATAAAACATATGCTCCATTGGTATTAATAAAAAGCCCGGAGGCAGTATACAAATAGTACATAATATTGTTTCATCTCCACCAGTATATCTGAAATGATTCTAGTATTTGTAAAAACTGTTGGGAAAAAAAACAGCCATAAAACACAACATTGATTCCAGTGATCTGCTGCAGATTCCATGTCCTCCGTCTTTCCAATCATATGTGTCAGGTGTAAGAAGATTTCCGTCTCTGTAAGAAGATTCACCATCCCAACAGAAACAGTTGCAAACAGATCTGAAGTGATTCCAACATTTGTAAAAACTGTTGGGGAGAAAAAAACAGACCATGAAAATGAAATGTACTATACTAATTCCACCTCTCACCCCATTTGCTTTGATCCCCACAACTTATTCACTCTCCCTTCATGATGTGCTTAGGCCCCCTCACCATCATCACTCCTAAAAACAACCAAATTGCTTCATTCAATCCACCTCCACCATCTCGCCGAATGCCACCAATGTCCTGTGGAATTAACAACAAAATAAATAAAAAATTCCTCATCCCCTCATGAGCTGCTTCGATCCCCCCCACCATCATCACTCCTAAAACAGACACATTGCTTCCTTTAGTCCACATCCACCATCTCGCCGAATAGCACCAATGTCCTGTGCAATGAATCAACAAAAATGAGAAATTGTTCCTCATTCCCTCATGATTTGCTTCGTTCCCCCACACCATCGTCACTCCTAAAAACAGAGAAATTGCTTCAGTCAAACCACATCCACCATCTCGCCGAATACCACCTCTGACCTATACAAAAACAACAAAAACAAGTGAATAATGGTTCCTCATCCCCTCATGATTTGCTTTTGTCCCCCCCACCATCATCACTCCTAAAAACAAACAAATTGCTTCAATCAATCCACATCCACCATCTCGCCGAGTACCGCCAATATCCTGTGTAATTAACAACAAAATAAGTGAACAATGATTCCTCTCCCCTCCTGATCTGCTTCAGCCCTCGCACCAACACCACTCATCCTCACACCATGACAAAGTTGCTTCAAATCCCAATGCCATCATCCCGCAACCTATGAGAACCATAATATCTGTCTTAAGTCAACCCATATCTAGGGTATCTTGCTTCCCCTATTCCATCTCACCGATTAACGCGGTCCTGTAATCACAACAAAAAATGAGCGAAAATCATTCCTCGCCTTCTCATAATAATCTGCTTCAGCCCCCACTCCAACATCACTCATCCTAACCACAAAAAACAGAAAAACGGCTTCGTCCTGTCCCCATCTACCATCTCACTATCTCCGATTCGACAATCCTGTTACACTAACAACCAACAAATGAGTAGAAAACAAACAGAAATCCTCACCTTCTCCTAGTAATCTTCGACAACCCCCACCACCATCAGTCATCCTAATCACAAAACAACTTAAACCTATTTCAACCTGTCCACATCCACCATGTCGATGTCTCTGATTATCACACGAAATCTGCCTCATACCACTAAAATCTTCTTTTACTAGCCTGATTCAGCATCCAGAACATCATCCCATTTCCTCATATCTTCTTCTAGCATATGTATATCTTACCTACATTAAAATAGGCTTCATACATGCCGCCACCGTCTCCTCCCTGTTATCTCATGTTGTTCGCCATAAGAATGGTACTGGTGGCGGGAACAACCAACGAGGTGGCACATAATTCCACCTAACCTCCGTGCCTGCATCTAACATTATAGGAATAGCTGACCAAACTCGTCGTAATCTCTTTCTTTTTCGAATGGTTGTGTTTCCATAGCCTTTATACCTGTCATACTCACCTTTAACCGAATGTACTAATAAATTCCAAAAAGACTTTACCTGATCCACAACATGAATGTCTTCATCATTGTATAACTTGGAGCACCGAGCTTTCCAAAGAACCCATAGAGACAACGAGGAGACAATCTGCCAAACATAGCTCCGCGAGAAGAACTTGACTCCCTGCAAGGATCCTGAAGTAGAATATACCTGAAAACTTCTTACATATAAAGACAATGAAGAATGATTATAATGATAAAAAGCCCTTTGTTGATCCAACATTCCCCAAAAGACTGCACCCCACGTAAAAATAGCAGACTTATACTTACGGCCTAGAAGCCTAAGAATTCGACACCAAAAACTTTTTGCGGAAACACATTCCCAAAATGCATGATGCAATGTCTCATCCGCAAACCCACACATAATACATGACCAATTACTCATCGATCTCCTCAATAAATGACCTATTGGCAATGCATAATGAATCATCAACCACCGAAAATGCAATATCTTATTCATGCATTTAATAGACCAAAACTGTTTCCAAAACATAACCATATTAGTAGATGAAACATTACCTTCCTCCCAATACTTTTTTCCAGCAGGTATTGGCTCGGTCTGCCTCAACATAAAATTCCTACCAAACGCTACTGAATATTTGAAAAAAGGAAGGATCTTAGTCGAAGAGTCAGATATGGATAATTTCCAACCATAATCCGCTGGATCCCACTGCAGGTCATCAATAGGTTTAGAGTCTAACACCGAAATATGAGATGAAAAATTAACTATTAGTGGACTAGGATCGATATATATATTTTTATGTAATCTAGCAATTACTCGCACTGGCAATTGCTTTGCAGCCAACATGATTTGAGACTCCTCATCCACTAGTATCAACCTACCATTGTCCAACACTTCATAAAAATAAATGCTACCATTTTGATCATATAACCGAGCTCCTATAAGTATATTGAGTGTCGAGAACATACCGTACCAACTCTGAAAATGATCGAATTGCAATGTAGGCATTGTGACCTGATACACCCTGGACAATTGTGATAACATGATCTTAGCCCCTCTTAAGTTCGATAACCTATTACTTTGCTCCAACGTAGAGGACTGCATAAACCTTATCCAATCCGCAACCGTACGAGCTGGTCCACTATCCATTGCAGCCCATGATAACCTAGGGCGTAAACCCAAAACACATGCAGCTTCATCAGTAAATAAAGGATTCCATATCAATGGTTGACGCATAAATTGATGATAGCTTTTCGGTGGCAAGAAAACAAGCGCTTGCCGAAGAGTTTCCCATGCCCGAAAAATTCCATTGAAGAAACGCAATGATCCATCATTGGACTTAGGTAGCTGGAAATCTGCATTAAAGAACCATCTAAGACTCTCCTTCCATTGACCACCTACCGAAGGCTTGACCTTATATAGATGTTGCATCCATAGCTTTTTCCATAACTCCTGTCCTGGCAATAAACTCCTAACAACATGTTTAGTAAGTAAAGCTTTGCTTTGCATAAATGGATCAATCAAACCTAAACCACCTTTTTGTTTAGGTTGTATCAGGATAGACCAAGCTACCTTTGCTACAGGATTGACTGACCTATTGTTCCCCCAAATAAAATTCCGTACTAAACGTTGAACTTTCAACATTATTGACCTAGAAAACAGCCATGTAGATGCTATATACCAAATCGAGGACAACAACACCGCATTAGCTACAACTACACGTCCTGCTAAAGATAATTTTTCTTTATTCCAATATACTAATTTATTTCTTAATCTTAACAATAAGGGTGCAATCATATCTTCTGACTTTAATCCCACACCCACTCGACAACCTAAATACCTAATGGACTGACCTTGAGGTATCCATGTGAATCCTAAAGAGGGTACATTAACTGGCGGATCTCCCAAAGCGACCCAAAAACCTGATGACTTATCCCAATTTATCAATGCACCCGATGCATCTGAGAAATCATCCATGGCCTTTTGCGCATGAAACAAATTACCATGTGAGGCCTGAACATATAAAGCTGTATCATCAGCGAATTCACAATCCACATTTGCGTTTGCTACTGGTAGTGCTAAACCTTTAATATTTACATATGGAGAATTTAAATGTACAGAGAATGCTTCGGATACTAACAAAAACAGGAAAGGAGCAAGTGGACATCCCTGGCGTACAGATCTTGAAATAAAAAAATTCCTACCAATGTCCCCTGCAAATAATAGAGAACTACTTGCATTACGATATAATGCTGAAACTCCTCGTATCCAATTACTTGGAAAACCCATCCTAACGAGTGTTCCCTCCATAAAATTCCAGTCCACTCTGTCGTAAGCTTTTTCAAAATCAAGAAATAACACCGCCAGATCTTGCTTCTGCACTTCAGCGATGGTCACCATTTCCCAAAAGAGAATAATATTATCAAAAATACTTCGCTCTTGCAAAAAACATGTCTGGGTATCATGAATCAACTCCGAAAGATAAGGTTGTAACCGTCTAGCTATCGTTTTTGCTAATATCTTATAAATAACATTCAACAAAGTAATTGGTCTCCACTAGCTAAGCTCTTCTAACTGTCCACTTGTTTTAGGAATCATATAGATTAAACCCTCCTTCCATTCTTGGGGCATATTTCCAGAATCTAAAATTTGTTGATAGGCCTTAGTCAGCCCATCACCTATCAAATCCCAATACTGGATATACCATTGAACTCCCAGCCCATCCACACCAGGACAAACATCCTTTGCAAGGGCTTTTACTGCTTTAAAAACCTCTTGAGTACTTAATGGTTGTAAAAGACAACGTAAAAGATTTCCAGAAACCCTATTCTGAACCCTAGACCATATAATGTCCCTCTTAACCATATCAGCCTCAAAAAATGGTCTAGCTTTTAACAAAGCTTCATAATAATCAGAGGCTATTTGTCGCATCTGGCTAGGATCCGTGGTATAAGAGCCATCAGGACATCTTAATCTAGATATCCTAGCTGATGACTTATGATGATTATGCACTGCAAAGAACAACTTGTTGACTTTATCTCCCAATTCTGCCCATGTGGATGATGTATTGTGATAGTTAAAATCAACAGAAATCTTTTGTAAGTCCAATATTTGATTCCCTACTTGAACCACTCGAGCACTTATATAACTCGAATGTGGTCTTCTCTCTTGCAAATGTTGCAGGGATTTCAATCCCCTACGCAGCCTACCTATTTTAGTTAAAGATGCATAAAATACTTGTTTAGCCTTCCTGTAAAAAAATTGTTGTGTTTCACTAATAGCCTTGTGAACACTAGATAATGCATAATCATAGGAGTAGTCATACTTATTCCAAATATTATGCACCGTAGGGGAACAATCTGGGCTAAGAAACACATGATTCGGAATTCTAAACCTTGAGTTCTTATACTGCTCCTGTAAGACTATAACTAACCGAAGTGGTGCATGATCAGAAAAGGAAAATGAAGGTATGATTCCAATGGAACCTCCTTTGTCCCACAAAAACTTATCAGCATAAAATCTATCTAACCTAGACAAATTTGCATGTGATTGTCTTCTATCTGATCTTGAATACTCTAAGGAATCTTGTATCCTTGTAAAAGAAGACACATGCCACAAGTCCAATAAACCTAAAGAAAAGATTAAACGTTCCCATTCATATAGTTCTAAACCAGATATTGTTTGTGATGTGCCTCCTAACCTATCACACCCATCCTCCAACATATTAAAATCACCTGCCAATGCCCAATGGTCAACAACTGGTAATTGTGCCATTAGGCTCTTCCAAAGTATCGTTCTATCTTTCGTATGATTCGGTGCATATATATTCAACAAACCCCATTTTTTCAAACCAATTTGTAAAATTACATATTGACCTCTACCACAAGTCAAAACTCCGTAATGTAAGAAAGCAGAGCACCAAAAGTCATTTATTGCAATGCCAAGTCCCGCCTTCCGATTATTATCCCCAGTTGCAAGCACCCAAAATTGTCTCCACTGGCCTAGCAACAAATTTCCATATTTTTGTATCCTTTGTTCATTTAAATGATGCTCTTGAATAAGAAGAACATCAATTCTACCTATGACAGACTTTCTTAACTGACGACGGAAAACACTCCTTATTTTAAGGTAATGTTGGCCTCCCAAGCCCCGTACATTCCATGAAATAATATTTAATCTATCCATCATTCATGTTTTGCACTCCTACTCTACTTTCAGCCAGTGCAACGTCTCTACCCTTCCTTCCATCTTCGGAGGCCCGTAATTGTCTCCTATTTGACCAAATGTCTTTCCCAGTCACCTTATGTGCACACACAGGCATGTGTTTATCTATGTTAGAAACCCTATCAGATGACTTATCAACTATAGTAAAAGCAACTATATTACCACCCTTCATCTCAGCATGTGTGAGGTCAACCTTGAGCACTTCATTTTCCTTTTTAAACTCTTCGAAAGCAACGGATGTATCAATTTGTTGTACTTGGTCTAAAAATATTTGTTTATCGTTACTAAATTGATTATTAACCTTAAAAACAGATTCCACATCTTGTACCTTCGGAAATGTGTCTTTCGAATTATGTTGCTCGTTCGTGAAAACTGGGATGGAAAAACCGCCCTCCACTTTACTAGTCCCCACCTCCTTTTCCGTTTCCTGCAAGGAATGATAAGGATTAGCTTCAAGTAATAACACTGGCTTAACCAACTTACTAATCGGTTTAAAAACATGTTTAGCAGCAACTGTAGACCAACCCTCATTATTAACATTCGGTTGACTTGGTGCACGTGCTTCATCCTTCGGCCGGCGCTTTTGATAATCTCGACCTAAATGACCAAATTGTCGACACACAAAACATTGATTAGGTAAACCTTGATAATATATCTTTTGCACAACCGGTGATTTATTCATAAGTAAGTTAGGTAATGTAATAGTTGACGGCAACCGAACAGATCTTGGTGCAATCAACCGAACAGCGGGTACCCCACCCACCTGTCCCTCGCGCATACCAATGACCTTACCTAACAATGTCCCAATACGAGGAAGAACATTCCTCCATTCCTTCCTTAATCCGGGGAATACCGCCGTAAACACCATACTAGACTCTTGATCCTGTAATATGTCATCTACATTAACATTATGAGACCATTTATGAAAAGATATCCATGCACCTTCCACGCCCGCCTCCTTAATTGCTAGTAGCTTCGTGACGGCCTCCTCGCTTGCAAATTCCACATGGTAACATCCCCGAGACATAAATTGAATATCGATTATCTTATCCGCTTCCTCCGAGAAAGCCGCGTACAAAGTATGTCGAAGTTCCGATCGATTTAATCTCAAACCCTGTACCTACACCACCAAGGAGTAAACTTCCAACCTTTGTACCTCGCCCAAAACCACAGCTCGATCCTCCTCCGATAACAACAGGTCGACTGTCTCATCACTGAAATGAGGCGAAAATTGGGGGGGTGCACTGGACTCCCTTGCTCGCGTATGCAGTCCAGCTGCAGATGAAGTAAGCGGTTGGCCCGCAGTCGACCTCCTGCGCGCGTCGGGATCACCTGTTTCTGAGGTCGCGCTGCTCGCGTCATACGCGACCTGTGGTTTTCCTGTCTACTGCATCTCCTCTCAAAAAAAACCTTTTTCTAGCATATTGGTTGTCGTTGGAGCACTGAAACCATTCAGCTTATTTCGGAGATCTACCACTTGTTGCTAAGAATCCTCAACAACAACCTTGTTCACTGATCTTGATCCTTGAGCTGTTGATCTTCGACTTCTACATTTATCTCCACTTCTACTTCTACATTCAACTCTAGTTTTGCTTCTTTTGTGATAACATCCATTCGCATTTTAGCCGCATGATCTATAAATGGTAATGACACACATAAGAATGTCATTTGCCTTTCTATGATCATTCTTATTCCTCGAAAATGCTTACATTTACTTGCAAGGTCTCGGCAATCGCAATAAGAGCATTGGAGCAAGACATTGTACCATAGAGTTAAAGTGGTCACGGTCAATATTTTAAACCAATATTTGGCCTCACCCACAAATTGGATATCACATACCTTTCTAGTATCCTCTCAGCCTCTTTAAGTCTCGACCTTTGATTCTTACAATTTGCATGGGTTGGAATCTACCACTCTCATATATATCTTGCCTTTGCATGTACCATTCTATTACAGTTCCTCTAATGCAAGTGTCAGACACACTATCTCCAATTAAAGCATGCAGTAGATCAGTAATAAACTGCTTAATTCTTTCTCTCAAGGAAATGTTTAAGATAAATTGCCAATGTCTCTCCACTTGTTGGTAGTGTCAACATGTCCATGGTTAAATAATCTTCCAAATTTGGGCCATAGATTCCGCCGAATATAAGTCTTTCCTCACCATTCTCCTTTTATATACTCACAACTTTGGGTTTGTTTGACTGTTATTGCATTACTTCTTCACACATAGCATTGAGGGTGCATTCCATTATGCAACCCATGAGTTGGCACATCCGTTGGTAAAGGTGGTGTCTTTCAGTAGCACTCACTTTGGGCAACAAGTTAGCAACCCATGATTTTTTAGCATGGAACTAACACAGTAAACTATGGCAATGTATGTGTGATCTTTCGCCATTTGCAACAATCCAACATTGATGGTCTCAAGTAGTAACATTAGATATAGAATTATATTCTTTCCAAGATTTATCATTGACTATGACATTTGGGCTTACACTTGGCATTCTTGCAAATATAACTTTCAAGCAAGTTTCCAATGTTATTTGCTCATGATTTGAGCACCGATCATAGTAGGATCCGGATTCCCATATTGTTTGGTGCAACTGTTGCATATAATGGCAACTTGGATTGATTCGTTTTGAATGTGAAGTCAATTGCCCCACTCACACATTTCCAACATCCATTGATCTTGTAGTATCAAAATAAATGGTTATAGGGTTGGAAATCCATTTTGGCCTGGAAGGTATGATTGGACATGTGCCACTTTCCCTTCCTCTTCAAGGGCATAGATATATTGCGCCATCAAAGAACAATTATCGTCCAACAATGCACTTCTTATTTTTAGCTTATTAGCCATATTATGCACCTCTATTGGTAATAAAAGAAACAAGTTCTAATGGACTAACCTTAGACATGTGAAATGATTCTTTTTGCATGCTCATCTTGGCAACATGCCTTACACACTCAACATCAAATAAGTGATCTTTGCAACAACTTATTACATTAGGATGGGCCAACAAATGTTACACGTCACGTCTTGTTCCTAGGACAAGACCACTATGACAACCGTATACATAAATGTTCGCAATCCCATGTTTAATCCCTTCATTCAATCTTAAGCTCTCATGAAATTTACATCCACAATGCTTTGAACCCTTCTGACTTTATGTGCGCCTGATCAATTGTCAAGGCACATCTACACAATGGCAATCATATTTGGCCACATGTTTGCCTACCCCTTTCCGCAAGCATGTATTATACTTGATTTGAGCCTCAACTAGAGTATCATATATTAGACTTGTGCCCAACATGTCATTTGGTGTAGCCTTTTGTATTAACTAGCATTGGTCAATTAGTGCTTTTACGTATGCACTAGATATTCCATAATCATGAAGATCCATGGCCCAATGCTTCTTTAACTCTGTAAGAGTTTATGTTAGTAGGTGATGGGTTGTCCCCCCATGTGAGTGTAATACTATCTATCTCCATTGATCTACAGATGATACTCTTAGATTAGGCAATGTCTTAAGTAAATTGTACTCTTCATTTTTTAGCATGAGTTGACTCTTCAAGTGCCTCCATGCATTAAAATTCACAAGCATACCCTTTGCAACATCTTTTAAAGATTCAACTGTGACCTTAAATATTCCTAATAAATCTTTAACCAATAGTTCATATGTACCTTGATTGAAGTCAAAAAATCTTGGGGAGCAAAACATTGAGGGATCCATGTTGTTCTTAGTTTCGTCAGACTACGACTCGTTGTCATCCTCAGATGTCATTGAAGTTCCTAAATGTGATGAGGTTTCCTTTATTTCGGATTCCAACTCAAATATAAAATCTTCCACTTCAAATAAGTTATCACAGATGTCTAACATGATAGCAATATGAAAATTGTAGCTATGAATGTAGAAATAAGAGCAATATGAAAATGATATTAGTCAACATGAAATATTCCATAATATGAAATGGTAGTTGTGGATGTTAAAATGATAGCATTGGAATTTGCCAATGTGCTGCAAAAATGACGTTGATGGAAGGTGGTTGTTTCTAATTGTTGAAAACTAATAATTACATGTTATTGGTGTGGAACGTAAATTTGGCTAGGTTAGTTGCAAACATTATCTTTGATATCTTTTCTAAATTACAATGGTGCTCCTAACATAAGAATGTGAAAATGAAGAGCACATTTGATATTTTTAACATAAAACCAAGGGGTGTCTGAAATTCAAGTCCGTCACAAGGGACGGGCAAGTTTTAATTAGGTACTACATATATAGAAAAGGACCTACTGCATATATAAAATTATTGTGTGCTTTTAATGTCCCAACACCAATTGGACTTGGTGACCGGTGAACCATTAATACACCTAGTTTCCATGGAAAACTGACAAGAAGTTAAAACACTTGCAAGCGAGAGCTTGTAGATGGGAATTAGATGTGTATAGATATATTATACAATTGCCTATTGAATTTCAATCATCCAAGAGCAATAATTGGACATGGAGTTCAGCTATGCCTAATAACCATGTTGTGAAACATTGTTTAGTATTGTTCCCTTCGCTATAGAGATTAAATATATTTCAAATCATGGCCCTCTATACTTCAGGCTGGATACTAATCAAGCTTTATGTAACCTAAACAAGCCCATTTTCGAAACCTGTCGAGGATTGTAGGGCAGAGCTTGATACTTGCTTGTTTGGTTGATGTTTTCTCTCTCTAACCCCTAGATAGAAATCTTATGTTGAGGAAGTAACCCCTGTTAATTGTCATATTCTTAATCAGCAGATTAGACCAGATTGATTATTAAATTATACTCGATAACAAAACATGAATCCAGTAATCATTGAGATTACAAAAATATGCTTTCTAATGTTTTATAGGTATAACCTTTCGGAATAATCTCATGCATAGATGTGGATATGCATGTTGGATTGCCATTAATACATTACAAGTTATCAGATATTTTAAATTTCTCCCTGTAACAATGGCCACCACACAATAACATTCATTGGCCCAATATGAGAAAAATTCAAAACATTTGTAACTAGCAGCTTACATTTATTCTGAACCAAAAAACAAAATAAGAACTTGGGTTGTGTATGTACTTAATAAGTCGGGAAACGTGGAAGAATATCCATGAAACTCAGAATGGCATGACATGTAAAGACCTTTTATTTACTTCGTGTTCCAGATTACCTTTTTATTACACCATTCTTGAGAAGAACATTGTACAAGTAAATCATAGGCATTTGATTCCTTCCATCTTACACTCCATCAGAATGACACTTTATCACAAGGTATGACAGTTAGTGATATAAGCAAGTGTGATGCGAGGTTCAAAGGCACACATGAGAGGGTATCATCTTTCCAGGATTCATTATGTTATTTGGATCAAGAGCATGCTTGATATTTTTCATCGCCTTCAATGTATTGTAGCCATGTTCTTTTTCCATGTACTGCAAAAAATATTATCCCATATGTTAATTCCCGTGTGTCAAAACTAATTCCTCTAGTTGGAAAACTATCACCTTGAGCTTTCCAGTTCCAACGCCATGCTCTCCGGTACTAGTACCTGAAATTTAAACCAGTTTTCTAGTAAAAATACTGTATTATAAAAGACTATCCTTTGCAAATGAAAATTTGCATTATAAAAAACTATCCTTAAACAATGCAGCTGGCAATGTTGTATTCAGAAAAAAGGACATCCTTAACATCCTCAGGAGTTTAACTACCAAGTGTAGACCTATATATTCACAGTGGTGTTTTATCACCTATCCCCAGAGAAATTGCATTATTTATAGATGAGATTAGGTTTCATCTTCAGATGCAATTAAATAATACTGCCATGTGGACCTTTCAAACAAAAGAATGCAAGTTGCCCATGTATCAAAAGCTCAATTATTTTCATTTTGATTCTGATAGGTCTGAATCCATTGGCCCTATCTTGACATTCACAAATGAATAAACTTTGAGACAACTCGAGAAGTGCTACTGATGTTGTCAATCACCACAATCCCATGAATGTGAACCTAGACAGGTCCATCAGCAGCAACACCAACAGTTCAGTAAGTCCAACACAAGGGAGAGGAGATACAATGCTTGATCACTAGTCAATACTGATTCCAGTATTGACCTTTTTACACATGGCAAGAAATACATTAGATCAGTTACACTTTGAAAAGGCACAAAATCATGACAGATTAGTACAGTAGGTGACCATTTTTCCCATGCCCACCCACAAATGGGTTGTTGGACCGTGGCTAGTACAATTGGAGTAAAACAAGCTTTTGCATAGCGATATTTTGAGGTTTGGGTATACAGCTATAACCTTACAAATCTACGCCTATCCAAAGGAATAAAAGATATCAAATGGTTTAAAATCATTTTGTTCAAACATATTATTTTCACCAGGGATTCATAGAGTGCATATATTCCCTGTCGCACTTTTCTGATTGGAGACGCCAAGGGTTTCTAGCTGCAGCAAGGGCTGAGAGACGGGTACAATGTCAAGGGCTTTTCAGAAATCCACAAAACAGTAAAAAATCCCTTTTTTATGGGTCTACTTGCTTTGATAAGGGCTCAGCAGATTAATATATGATGGAAACTGTGAACCCCATTCGAAAGCAAAGCCTGTTCAGCTCAACAACCATTCCTCTTTGACCATACACTCAATTATGACTCTAGGATCGAGCCATATAGTTAAGCCAAATAATGGACCGCCATGATTGTCCTAAAATTGCTTGGCATCACGGGGCTTGAGCCATGTGGCTGGGAGAAAGTGGCTACCCGGGGATATCATAGTACATTGCATATTGATGCCCCACCTGAGATGCGATCAGTTGTGTAATAGGTTGCCTCTCATTAAATATTTCCCATGCTATTCTACTTTCTTGTCCTAGGAGCAGGCAATATACATATATTTTGAATTTAGCCAAATATAATCTCTTCTTCTTCCTTTGGAAGGCTGCTCTTGCTTGTTTATGAGTACAAATCCTGTGAGTAGCATCTCCTTGTATCATGATAGTCCTCATCATCCCAACTATTGTGGGTGAGTCTACCAAGTTTGGATGTGTTCGCCAATCCTTGTCGACTTCCTTTAGCGGTGCAAAAGGATCCAAATCTAGCATTCTATACTCCACAACTATACACATAAACGTCAACATGTCAAAGCCGCCAATCTGGGTCATTGTGACAAACCATTATATATCACAAATCCATGTGCACTTCCCAAGGCTAGAAATTTGTTGCCATAATCTGTTACTTTGCTCATACTTGAGCTTGCTGCTTTAGGCCAACTTCTTATGCCATAACTTCTCCATACATGGCCTCCCTTGTGTGAAAAAGTTAGTTTTCCATCATAACTTCATGCACTGAAGTCTCTTACAGTACTAAATCCCCAAATACTAGCAAACCTTATGATATCATATAATGATAGATATGGTAATACACTCAGAGGTTCAAACCCACAGTAGGCAGGTGGAAAGTAGCAAATTGCAATATATAGCAAGGAACCTCTTGCAACAGCAAGAAAATTGTGAGCAATTGACCATCCTCCGAAAGTCAAGCTGAAAAGTCAGTGTCAGTGCAGTATAACATGGTGTAAGAAGAAGGTGACTGATATACTTTGTAACATATTTGAGCCTCCAACTAGTGGAGTTATCACAGAGTTTAGGGACATAATTCAACCAGATGCAATGCACAGATTATAAAAGTATAGTATAGCTGGTATGCATGGCCCGTGCACAAGAGCCACGGCAGCCAAGTCATCAAAAGAAATACTTCATCACCAAAGAACAGGCCATTTCTAAATTTCTAGCAGTTTGTATAGAGCTTGCCAATTTATCAAAACACTGAACATTCACTATTTATAACGACTCTTACCATCCATTGACAACGCTGTGTATACCATGAATTCACTCAGACGAACAGCTTCTTTTGCTTGTTCCTGATTGGAAGGGTCAAACATGATTACTGTATGGAAATTACCATCCCCTGCATGGGAAACAATTCCACTGTATAGAAAATTGTTAAAACATACACTTCAAAATAGTTTTCCAGCTAGCTTAGTGGTAGAAAAGATGTCTCCATTACCAAGTGAGTGGTGATGCATCAAGCTCATCTTTAGACTTTGTAATGCAATCTGCAAGCCTGGATAGTGGAACACAAACATCCTGCAAGCACCCACTTGAGTTCACAAACAGGTTTTGTAATTTTTCTTCACCATCTTTAGATTAGCATGTCAATTCAATTCCTAACCTTGTGTCAATATAGAAATTAGAAATTTCTCAGCTGACCATAGTGGCAACAATTATTTATGGAGATGGACACTTGCCAATTTAATTGTAACTTTTAGAATATTTTACAAAATACTCGCTACGAGTTTCTTATCAACATAGACATTAGATCCCATCAAAGCCATGTTTCATTCGAGCATTAACCAATGACTTTCTTACTGTAGTCATTGCTTCAGCATTTGGTACCGCCGCATAACATGCCCACAATGCCTCCTTCCTCATCTATACATGGAACAGTTGAATTACTCATAAACTCGCATGGTATCAATCACATGATAAAAGTAAAAAAAGTATGGAGTTTAATTAAGAGTATACCCTCCATAATTGTTCCTTTTCTTCAGGTGTCTCATAATACTTAAATCCCGCACCATGGTGCTCTTCTGCTATTTTCTGCACTCTCAGAGTTTGCTCTAGAGCATATGCATCTGCGAATCACATTTGAATCAATTAGACAAATGATTAAATATTATACTTTTATAAGACTAGAATACAATGGACTCACTGATCTCTGTGCAAGCGTATGGGAAAAGCAAAGAAAGATTATATTGGGCATATCTAAGCAACTCCGTAGACTGACATTTCAATACCAATTTCTGATACATATGTTTAATACTGATTTCCTCCAAGAATTCGAAACATTAAGTTTTCCTAATGATTATAAGATCATGCAAACAATGTTAAGGAAATCCTTGCCAAAACGACCCAAAGAGAGGTAACGTATCTAATGTATCAGGGAGTGCAATCAACAAGACATGAACATGATGAACCATGTTGTCTTTATATCCCACTATGCGTCTTTATATCCCACTATGCCCCAAGTCAAAGTAATATGTATCATGAACCTCTAACTGAAGAAATAACGACATATAACCTTATAAAAGGTCAATTTGTACATGTGAAATTATGGCCAATTGATTCAGTTCAAGTATCAACTGATATGATCCAATGGTTGGAGCCTTGAGTCTATCGAATTAAGGTCTAGATCAAAGTTGGAATATGTGTTTTCAAGTTTCTACAAAGCTTGTTTTCAATCACAGTTAGAATATCTGTTTTCAAGTTTCTACAAAGCTTGTTTTCAAGTTGGAATATGTGTACAAGTTGCAATGTGTGATAAGGAAGCTGCAAACTTCTTCGCATCAGTTAGAGATTGAGGTAGGCAGATGTACACAAATACCTCTTGAAGAAATAATTTGTGTCAATGGAGTGAAATCTGAAGAAGAACATTTGTCATTGTACTGTTTTTATGAAATAAGATGGAGAAACCATTGTCTCTAAGCAACACTTTGGCCCATTATGCAAGGTAACGGAATATGAGGACCAACAGTACTTGGGACTTTTCTTGCTAGAATTGAGAGACACAAGGAAAAATTGTTGAAGGACAACAATACAAGCACACATGCTAATCAACAAAGTGCAAATATAGCTTTTGTTTAGCTCCATTACTCCTGCAAGTCAATCAAGGGCTACACAAATGGGCTCCCGACTAGGATGTTGACAAGGGGTTACAATAGATCAGGCAATAGCAATTTCTTGATCATGTAGTCCTCGGGCTCGTGGACCACGATCTTATCACCCTTGTCATCAACAAATAAAGGCCATTATCTCCCACCATCACAAGTGCCTTGCTCGCTTCAGAGACCTCTCCATTCTGGATTGGCCTACGCTAGAGATTTTTTGAAGACAAAAATTAGAAGATATATGATTCGAGAAACTTACATGTATAGATAAGATACTTTCGTCACATCGTCATTTATTTCATTTAAGGTACATTTATTTATTTTGGTTATTGTTTCTTAAAGCCAAGACAACATTTTAAGATGCAATTTCTTGTTTGATCTTACAGGCCATTTTGATTGGTATTCATAGATAAGGTTGCATATTATGATAGTTCATCTTCAGTTTATGATTTAGAAGTTGGATTTGTGAAATATAATTTTCCATTCAACTCACACATTACCTAAAATTACATAATCAGGGAAACAGGTCATCGGGGAACTCATTTTTCTTGATTAGTATTCGTAGATAATTGTGCATACTATGATAGCTCATTTAAATGTATGATTTATAAGTTGGATTTGTGAAATATAAATCTCCATTCAACTCATTAATTACCTGTGCCAACAAACTCAAACATTAAGATTGGTGTTTCCTTCATACTTCCACCATTAGCAATATTTAAAATCTTTACCATGACTTCATCCAGAAGTTCTACCCGACTAACCTACAGCCATCCCATCAAAAAGTGGATTATGCATAATAGAATAAGTGAAGCAGGACGTAAGTCCAAAAAACTCTTGCCTGAATGCCACAGTGCATTGTAGCAATGGCCACATCAGCTGCATCTTTGATTGAAGGGAAGTTGCAGATTGCTACCTGAAGAACCCAATCTCAATAAGAAAGAAAAAACTTTTTAATTTCGCAATATGAAAAAACTTGGCTAAGGATAGTTCTCATAGTAAATGCATACAACAGATGCTTCTGGGATCTTTTGAAGTTTTAATGTCACTTCAGTTATAATCCCTAGTGTGCCTTCACTTCCAATCATCAATCTTGTCATATCATATCTTCAAAAAAGAAAAATAGGACATAGATAACAATATTAGAATTAGTTCAGCATTCTTTTTAGCATACAAAGAAATAGCAGAAGAAAGAAAGATTTTAGCTTTTGTTACAGAAGCAAATTATCCAAACTAAATGCTAAAGAAAAAAGATATTACTTATATGTACAAATTGTTACGTACATCCATAACATTCTCCACAATCATTTCAAAGAGAAAGAAGAAGAATCTTAAAGTTTCACTCCTACAATGCTGAAGAGTTTAGGGTATCAAGGAGAAATAGTTGGAAGAAATGAGATGAAATAAAATGAATGGCTCCAAAAAGCCTAAGTGACACATGAGTCAATGAATTACATCCACATGAATCTTATAGAAGAATAGTAAATAAAGCTAAGACATTGTACCTAAATTATGTATCTCGGTTGTGAGCATAGTACAATGATATAGGAACCATGATACAAGTTATGCAGAGGATATTATGTACAGAGAGGTAGAACGTGAGTTTGTCAACTGATGAACACTCTCATAGGATGATGCCATATGATAACAATGTCATTCACGATGAACCACCCGGAAGATCATGCTCAAACTTCAGAAACAATACTATGTATCATCCATGTCTTCTATGTGATGATCCATCCATGTGCCCTAGAGGTTTTGGAGTGAGCCAAATGAGCTTTTTGGTCAAGCATTATTCTCCATCTTATATACTTCATCTCCAAACCCCACAAGCAGAGCATTGGACCTCACCTTGGTTTATGGACTATCCTGACCAAAGACAAGTGGGATTCTTGTGGTCATCATATGAAAATATTAGAGAGACTATCATTGAAGTAGAAGAATCTCATGGCTCCTACAAGTACTAGGTAGAGATAATAGGCATGCATAACAATACGATGCACAAGAGTTTCCATTAGTTGTATTTCTTCCAGATTTCTTATTCTTTCTTTACATCATCTATACATGCATTACATCAACCTAATAAATCAAGCTGTATATACCTAACGAATTGTAGCATTTAATAATGGCATCATCTGCAACGGACTTGAATCTTGTACACATACAACCATTTTCCCAAGACACCGTTACCAGTAACTCTGGATCTTTGGCCATTGGCAAATATTTTCGAAGACGTCAGATAAGTGCTTTTTTGGGAAATCTCACAACAAACTTCATTATCATCAACAAAATTCTTGATCTACATTAAGACAGATACCGTGACCTGCTGGCCATTTTCACGAAATCACTTCGCATATTTTGACATAAGATTGAGGTTTTCCAGCCAGAAACATAATGCATTACGAAGAACTTACATCATATCTAAAAACAAGTCGTTAATCATGCATAGTTTACATAATCCATTGAGAAGTTTGGGACAAACCCTGCAGATGTTTTGCGAGCACGATTTGCTGTTTTGATCACATCTCCATTCGCGAGAACTGCCTGCAGCAGCACCAGATAATACCTGAAATTTGGTGAATCAGCTGGTCTCTAAAGAATATCTAATAAGGATAGTATCAAAGCTAACCTTCAATGAGATAACATTGTCCTTCATTGTACCATACCTGAGATATTAAAGTATAGAGTAAGAAGATAATCACACAATATTATAATTGAACATCAAGGTGAACAATGTTAATTTATCCCTGCCCAACATAATTGATACATGGGAAGGGAAGGAATTCATCTTGATATGCAGATGATTGCATACAGGGCAGTTCAATACCGGACAGCAAGAGAGCCTGAACAACGAGTTGCACACATCCCACCAATTGACGCTCCAGGACCTGGCACATATTTACATATCCCACAAAAAGATGCTCAGCTTGATTAAAGAAATTTATTTCATACTGAACTAGTTCAAACTTCACTTGATAAATAGCATACTTGAAAGTCCTATATGTTACTGCTTTTATGCTACAAGGGTACCTGGATCTAATGGAAAAAATAATCCATAAGGTTTCAGAAATTCATTAAGTTCAATCCATCCAAGACCAGGCTCCACTACCACATCCATGTCATCAACATTCAGCGCTTTAATAGCCTAAGAGCATGCCAAATAAAACTTGTCACATTGTGGATGTGCAACAGAATTCCACAAAATGAAGTGCTCACCTTCATTTGACTCATGTCAACGCTTACACCCTTGAAAGGGGTCAATGTTTGTCCTTCAATTGAGGTGGCACCACCAAAAGGTATGATTGGAACCTAAAACAAAATGTACATAAGGTAGAGTGAAGAAAGAAAGAAAATATATTTATGTCTTTCAAGAGGCCAAAATGGCCTATACGACCACAAGAGATTGCATTTTAAAATGTTGTATTCTCTTTGAGAACAACAAAATAAATTAAATGTGACTACATAAAAAGTAAATAAATGCAGAAAGAAAGACAGAAAACGATATTAACATCTTTTAAGAGGCCAAAATGGCATATAAGACCAAACAAGAGTTTACATAGTACAATATGTTGCGGTTGCATTGTTGTCCTTCAACTTCTCTCTATCTCTTGAGTTCTAGTAGAACAATCCCAAACCCTGTTGGCTTGTGTATTCCATGATTTGGAACAGGGGGCCAAAGCCTTGTTTGAAGAGGCAGTGATATCTCCCTCTTATTTCATCAAAAACACCAGTGGCAGACAGTGTTTTTCTGATTCATCCACCTGATGGTACCATTGCCATATCCATTCTTTCACAAGCTTGACTGCATATCTGCCTATCTCATTTCTAACTAATGTGAAGAGGTCCTGAACTAGACACATGAGATAGAGGTCTATCCATATAAGAAAGAAAGAAAGAAAGAAAGATATATCAAAGTCTTAAGAGGCTGAACTGGCCTATAAGACCAAACAAGAGATTACATCTTAAGTGTCCTCTCGTCTTTGAGACCAACATATCAAAATGAAATAAATATTCCTAAGTAAATATAATGGAACATAAAATAAAAAGAGACTAAATAATCTTGTTTTCGGCACATGTAAGATTCTCAAGTCCAATATATTGTAACTTTTGTCTTCAAAAGATCTCTGGCATAGGTTGATCCACAATGGAGAGGTTTCCGAAGCAAGGTAAGCACCCGCAATGGTGGAGATAACGGCCTTTACCTGTTGATGACAAGGGTGGTGATATTATGGTTCATGACGCCGGTGCCTACATGCCCTACAAATTGCCATTGCCTGATCTTTATTATGCCCTAGTCGGGAGCACATTTGTGTAGCCCTTGATTGACTTGTAGCATTAGTACGAGTGATGGGACTAAAGAAAGTTGTGATCGTTCTTTATGGATGAGCTTGTGTGGTTGTAATGTTGTCAAACAACTTTTCATTGTGTCTCTTGAGTTCTAGCAAGAAAAGTCCTAGGAACTGTTGGTCCTCATATTCCATTGACTTGCGTAGCTGGCCAAAGCCTTGTTTAAAGAGGCAATGGTATCTCTCTCTTATTTCATAAAAGACACTATAGTGACAAACATAGAGTTCTTCAGATTCCACGCCTTAACGACACAATTCCACTCCTACCTCGATCTCTAATTGATGTGATGAGGTTCACAGCTGCCCTATCACACTGCACAGCACATAGGATAGATGTATCTCCATATAAGGTGGCCTGATGATGGATCCATCCTCCGGTGTGTGTACAACGTGTCCTGTAGTGGGCCATCTTTGTACCGAGTGATATTTTGGGGCTTCACCATGTTACCTTGTTTTCCAAGTTAATAATATCAGTTTGGATCACTCTATTCTTTTCCACTTTGGTCATGTTTAGATGGGGACAGTCCAAGCTATATTGAAATGGGGTTAGTGTATTTTATGCTTATGCCATGTGACTCGAACCATTGCTTCATTTTAGCATACCAACAATGAACATCTCCATGTTCAGCCAGTTCTCTTGAACATTAGTGCTAACCTTGAGTACCTTCCTTTAGGGAACTCCCAAAGACGTTGGATCAAGTCACTAATCGGAATAATGCCTCGGTGATTATAGGGGCTGCTCCAATCTCTGCCCAAATTATATCACGGGGCACCAATGTTTTGATCCTTATCATGTGGACGATCATTGACACTAAATGTCTTTCTAAATCTTTCCAATGATTTGCTTTGTTAAGACTTCTAGGTATGTGGAGCACATATATTCCACCCTTTACTCTTCCAAGAAGAATTCTAGTTCTGATCTTGTTACCCATACTTGAGTGGCGTTAAACACCATCACTTTAGAATTATCCATGTTTATGAACAAACCTTTGTCTTTACAAAATAGTTTAAAGACATTTAGATGTCTTTGTAGTTCCTCCAGAGAGTCAAAAATCAGCACAATATCATCTGCATATAGCAACATTTGTATAGCTATACCCGCTAGGCAAGCTCCCGAACCCCCGAATCTCTCTATGTGATTTGATACCTCATCTATATAGAGACCATAGAGAGTGGTAATGATACTATGTAAGAATCTAGTAAAACTGCTAAATGTACAAAAAAGTCTTGTTAGCTAAGACTGATGGACTGAAACTTCTGATTCCAAAACATATCGATTCGAGATGGAGAGGTCTCCAAAGTGAAGGACACACTTCAATGTCAGGTGATAATGCCTTTATCTATCAATGACAAGGGTGACAAGGTTTATGTGCATGACAAATTGCTATTGCCCCATCTATTGTAACCTGTTCTAGTATATGATTGAAACTGACCTTGTGTAGCCCTTGATTGACTTGTAGCATGAGAAGGAGTGATGTTGTTAAAGAAAGTTGAGATGGTTTTTTGTTTGAGAGCTGTTGTGGATGTACTCTTGTCATTCGAAAACTTTTCCAGGTGTCTTTTGAGTTCTCGCAAGAATAATACCAATCATATTCCATTACTTTGATGAGTACGCCAAAGCCTCATTTAAAGAGGCGGTAGTATCTCCCTCTTATAACACATTGGTCCTCTTATTCCTAGCCTTGACAGCATAATTGCCAAATCTATTCTTCCATAGATTTGCGTGCGTATCGCTTATCTTAATCACTAACAGATGTAAAGAGATCCTAAGTTTCACCCTAACACATAAACTAGACGTGTACTTATATAAGAAGGCCTGATGATAATGTATGAGAAAAATGAAAAGTAATCAATAGGATATACCATAATTGCAGGAGAGATAGACGATAAGTGGATTGCCCTATGCAGCAGTCTTACAATGTATATCACTCTTAAGAAAACATTCAAAGTGATGCCTGCAACCTCCAACAAAATTGTGTTGCAATGATGTATTCTCCAATGTAGGTAGCATCCATTGTGAGGAATCCAAGCAGCCCAACTAAAGAGCTTAGGCAAGAACTATCCCATTGCGAGATGCTTGCTATTGTCGGGTCTTCTGGAATATCTCTCCATGGAACCCCTAACATCCTCTTTGGAACTATGTGCTGACTTCACCAACAACTCAAAAAAGACTCTTAAAGTGCTGACCTCTACAGAAAGAAGCTCAAACATCTTTGATCATAGAAATCCAAGACCCCAAATTTTGGTTGAAATCCCTCCCTAGAAAGGTAATAGAAGTGTACTAATATAAAATACAGCAGCATGTCTAGAACTTGTACAGTTTATGAATCATAATAGACCACATTGTTATATTACCCTTGGGCTATTGCCCAATTTTCCAAAATACTTATTGGGGAGTGTGATGGCTCTGTCTTCTGTAAAACATGTGTATTGAAATTTAATTAGAGAACATGATAGTCTAAGATATCTCATCTCCTATAAGTATCCAATATCACATCATCATAAAGCATGCAATTCAGACACAAGATTCAGTGAACATCGGTCAAAACAAATGTTCAAGTCATAGTTAAGAATCACCGAGATTCCAAATACATCTACATTGTAGAACAATCACAAGATTCAAACGAGACGAGGAGAGTGAAAAAGATTCCTACATTATATCATGTCTTTCATTCACCATAATATTTTCTAGTTAGCATTAACAACCTTAAATTTGTTGCATGCTTTCACCACTCCTACCACTTCTTCTTGAGTCCTGCAGTACAAATGTCACAGGGGGGGAAATAAACACTACTTTCAAAAAACCATAAGGTGATGATGCATGCATGGATGAATGAACAATGAACGCTTACTTTGGGTACACAACCACATCTGGAATGTGCTCTGCAGGATGATAGCTGTTTACAGGCTTGCCATGTATTTCTCTATCCTCTGGATCGAGCACCACATACTCTTCCTATAACATAGCCAAGTAAGAGATTTCCTACAAACAGAATCCCACCCTTTAAATAAAGATCAAGGAGATAAAACCCTACACCACAAATAGCCTTCAACTCTGCAATAAAAGAATCTTGCACATTTTGTTGACTCAAAGATTCCTGAAGAATTTGAACCCTAAAAAAGGAACAAGGTTTACGTTATGATCAAAACATAATTATGTGACAACATCTAATTAAGCACATTGTGGTTAATAAACTTCCATTGAATCATCATGTTATTACATGACGGCGACAAAAATACATCTCATGAGAACAAAACTGTCTCATTACATTGTATACAGCTTTAGAAAAGAACTTGCACAATGGTTATGAATTGAACACCATTAAGCATCAGTGGTGTTTGTACTGGGAACTGGATTAATCTGATTTTATGCATGTAAAAAAGGGTGTCCTTGCTATTCATACCACCACAACTTATTCCTCCTTTGTAGGTTATCTAAAATAGAGGGTTTCTCAATGTTGATATGATTTTACCTGTTATACATGCGTACAATCCAAGAAGAATGAGAATGACAGGAAACATCTTCTTCGGATGATCTCCAAATAGTCTTTCATTGTCTACAAATGTTTATGCTTGATCCAATAAACTCTACAAAAGTTTCCAATTTGCGAGTATTTTTTTTTTTCATTCATTCATATGGTACACATCCATCAATCTTCAAATTGGGCCAAGCATCTGGAAATCCTTTAATTCCTATTTTTTTGTGGAAATCCTGTGATTCCTATTTTGTTTTGTACCGAATGCCTTCCTTTCTGATGGTTTAATGCTCATTTAGAGACGATTTAAGCTCAAAGGATGAGGGAAATAAAAACAAAATAAAACAAATTCCGAGGCAAGAATATATATATATATATATATATATACATACATACTTGTGAGGCTCGGCGGAGAGCATCTTCTGCGAAAAGAGAAAAGCAGCGGAAGCAGAAGACGCAACAGATAAAGCGAAGAGACCATGGCCATGTGAGTGTGAGCGACGGCGAGAATGCGAATGCGAAGAGGAGGTGGCAAGAGGGCGAGGGAAGTGGTAGAAGAAAGGAGGCGTGTAACGAGGAAAGCAGAGACGAAGCAATCGAGTCGAGAAAGCCATGGATGATGGCGGGTGAATCAATCGATGACAGTCACAGTAGTAGCAGTAGTAGTATGTATGTATGTATGTATGTATGTATGTATATGTATTGCTCGTGACTAACTGCTACCAAATATTAAAGAGGGCAAGTGAGGGAATCGCGGAGAGGGACGGTACAGGTCACATCGCTGATGGCGCGTTCGATCTCCACCGTCCAAGATGGATAAAAAGCTGACAACGTCTGTCAGAAGGAGCCCGACTCTGCGAAAAGGAGCCCGACTCTGCCACAGGGAGCCCGACTCTGTCAAAAAGGAGCCCGACTCTGTCAGAAGGAGCCCCGCTGTCAGATCACATCAGTAAGAAGGAGCCCGACTCTGTAGCAACAAACATCAAAAACTCCACAAAATTGTAAGTGTACAACAAATATTTTCCATGAAACTGACCATAAAATTTCTCAAAAAAACGTAAAGGTTCAAATAACAAGTCTTACATAAAATATTAAAATGTCAGATGTTGACAACCCTAAATTGAAATATACATATTAAGATTATGGCTCATGTCGGGATGATTGCAAGATGCAACCACAATTTTTACAACATGTAACATTTGAGTCCCTTGAAGTCAAGGTCAAGCCATCGCAACGCAAACACCGAACCTTCTCATGGTCAACCAATGGCAATCTCCTCCTAGCCCGACTAGCACCTCTTTGTAATTTTCCGGAGTGGGATTTGGAAGTGTTTGGGGAGCTGCCAATAAGTTCTTGCGAGATGTCTATTGTTGCACGAGATGTCTATTGTTGCTGCCAATAAGTTCTTGCGAGATGTCTATTTTCGACATACCTTTCCAATATTCTCTCTGCTTCTTTAAGTCGAGACCTTTGATCCCTACAATTCGCACGAGGTGCAAACCGACCACTCTCACATATTTCTTGTCGTTGCTTGTACCACTCTATTACCGTTCCTCCTATGCAAGTGCCAGTTTCACTGTCCCCGATTAAGACATGTAGAAGGTCGGTAATTGATCGGTTTATTCTTCCCCTCAAGGCAATATACTTGATAAACTGCCAATGTCTTTCCACAATATTGGTAGTGTCAACATGTCCATAGTTGAACATTCTACCAAACTTGGGCCAGAGTTTCCTCCACACACATGTCAAACCACAAATGTGTTTGGGACCGTTGCCCATTTACAACAATCCAAGATTGACGGTCTGTTGCAACCACATTAGTTATGGCATTATATGACGTCCAACATTTATCGATCACTATCGCATTTGGCCTCACCGTGGGCATCCTTGCGAATATGACTCTCAAACAAGTTTCTAATGCCACTTGCTCATGGTTTGACCCCTTATCAGAACTACAAAGCATGTACCATAATGGGATCCCAATTCCCATGGCATTGGGGGCAACTGCGGCATATAATGGTAGCCCAAATTGGTTTGTTTTAAATGTCGAGTCGATTGCCCAAGAGTTGTTTAGGGTCAACCGCTCACACATTTCCAACATCCATTGATCTTGAAGTATCAAGATAAATGGTTGTATGGCGGGAGATCCTGGTTCACCATGCAGGTAGGGTTGAACATGTGCCACTTTCCCAAGATCTCGGAGTGCATAGGCATGATGCAAGATCAAAGCCCAATCAACCTTAGTCATGGCACTCCCAATTTTTAACCTTAGTCATAAGATTGACATTGAGTCTTATTATGTCTTTGAAATGGATTGACATTGAGTCTTATTTATGTCTTTGAAATGGATTGACATTGAGTCTTATTTATGTCTTTGAAATGGATTGACATTGAGTCTTATTTATGTCTTTGAAATGGAATGACATTGAGTCTTATTATGTCTTATTATGTCTTTGAATTGGATTGACATTGAGTCTTATTATGTCTTTGAAATGGATTGACATTATGTCTTACTATGTATTCTTTACGTAAGGACCGAAGCACTCTTTCTATATACTTACTCTTTATTGGCCTTTCTCAAAAACCATTGCCTTCACTACTTGTCAATAAGCTATTAGTCTTATTCTTTTGACACCCAAAACAATTCCAATATACAACCAAAATGATTTTCATATACAACCAAAATGAGATTCATACACAACCAAAATGAGATTCATATACAACCAAAATGCGATTCAAAAATTGATTCATATTCAACCAAGATGAGATTCATATACAACCAAAATGAGATTCAAAAATTGATTCATATTCAACCAAGATGAGATTCATATACAACCAAAATGATTTACATTGAGTCATCTACAACCAAAATGATTTACATTGAGTCATCTACAACCAAAATGATTTACATTGAGTCATCTACAACCAAAATGATTTACATTGAGTCATCTACAACCAAAATGATTTACATTGAGTCATCTACAACCAAAATGAGATTCATATACAACCAAAAAGATTTACATTGAGTCATATACAACCATTGCAAAATGACTCCACGTAGTCATATGCCCAAAGTCCTTCGTGCCCATTTTGCCATGATTTTCCGAAGGAGCTCCACGTCTTCGAATCCAAACCATTGCTCCTTACCCTACAATTGAAGATGCCATCAACAAAAACAAAAACAAATGCTCAAATTCAAATCTCATAAATACTTACAAATTGATCGGACTCAAATCCTTGAATCAACTCCTCGACCAACATGCGAATAGTTTGCATCACGTAATACCCACAATCGGTCCCATTAGGTTGGGTTGGGTTATCATCCATGTGGATGCCATCTCCCCTACTGTGATCAACGAACATAGTTGTATCTCCGACAAGAAGACCGCTACATCCAGTCGTCGGCATGCCACCTGATACCTGTTTATTAGGCTAGATTAGTAACTACTAAACAAACATGATGTTAACTATTGATATCATGCCCCCAGCATAACAACATACCTGGTGAACTTATTTCTTGCAGAGTTATCCCATGTTTTCGAGATTGTCCCTGGACCAACAAAGACAATCCCAATGTTTGCATCCTCATCTGTGTCAGATGATGTAATGAACTCCGAATTACATGGGTCCACTTCTTTCCTGCGGATTTGGATTTTCGGCCTCCTTGCTTGTTGCATTGTCGATTCTGACAGTTGGTCTTGACCACCATCGATCTCGACATGTGCCTCATCCTTTGGTATGGGAATTCCATGACTCTTACACTACAATTCATACATAAGATTCACACATAATCATAAGTTTTAAACTCACATAAGATGCACACAAAATCATAAACCATACTTACATAATCTTTAGACGCATCCGCAATCTTCAACCTCACTTTTGCCATCCTATGCTCCTTTCCCTCGTCATACCTGGCCATTTGTTGGCTAACGAATTGAGCAATGAAATCAGCCTCCTTGCATGTTCGAAGTGAGTCCGGAGTGGCTTTGAAGATTTTTATTGCTCTTGTCCTCAACTTCCTCATGTGTGATTGGCGTGATCTATTATACTTGAGCTCCGGATCCAAAAAACGATTTATTGATCGTTGTCTTTCGTATTCGCTGAAGAATGATGTGGCTGTACTCCTCATGGAGGTCGATTGCTCTTCTTCGTCTATCTTTAGCCCCCGAGGCAGTATTACATGGATGCCATGTGCCTTCTGTAAATGGGCCTCCATGTCCGCTTTTTTTCGAAACCATCTCCCCTCTTTTCTACACGAATCTCCCACAATACAGGTGCGACATTTGATACCTGTTGAGTCTCTTCCACACTTGAAGAGGGACATAGGGTCCACTACAACAATGGTGTCACATTTGCATTAGAAAAACCCAAAATATGCTTACATCAATAATGATTATAAGAATGGACATAAACTCACCATTTACTTTGATATCTTCAACACCTGGACCCACGTCATGCATGGGGTTCGTATCCATGCTCGAGTCTTGAGTAATGATGTTTTCAGCCTCCGTATCATTGGATTTGGGGCACCTAACACCCTTTCTTACATAAACCCTAAACCAACATTCAAGTTAGCACACAAACATTATTATTTATACACAATATAAAGTAGAGAAATGATTCATGCCATACCTCCCTTCATAGGGTATTGTTTCACCCCAATCTGCATCAAAGTCTATGAAGATCTTGGACCGACTAGCCATCTGTACAAAACATTTTTAGAAAGGCATTCATTACATTACTATTATTTAGGGAGAAAAAACGCAAAGAATGTATACAAGATTTTAGATTTGACATTCAAATGTGGGCATAAAAAAGAGCCCAATAATGCATGAATCACATGGGCAAATTCAAGCATTCAAATGTTGGCATTTAAATGACATTCAAATGTTGGCAAAATCAAAATCATACATGTATTCAATCATACACAGCCCATGGGAGATCTTAAATGCACACATACATGTATTAAATCACAGCCTATAGAAGATCTTAAATACACACAAACATGTATTCAATCATACACATGCACACACATTCGCAGCCCATGGAAGATCTAAAATACACAAATACATGTATTCAATCATACACATGTATACACACACATTCCCAAATAAATGTATTCATCATACAACAAACACACACATTCACAGCCCAAAGAAGATCTTAAATACACACATACATGTATTCAACCATCACACACAGAAATGTATTCAATCATACACACACAGAAATGTATTCAATCATACACACACAGAAATGTATTCAATCATACACATGTATACACACACATTCCCAAATAAATGTATTCAATCATACAACAAACACACACATTCACAGCCCAAAGAAGATCTTAAATACACACATACATGTATTCAACCATCACACACACAAATGTATTCAATCATACACACACAGAAATGTATTCAATCATACACATGTATACACACACATTCCCAAATAAATGTATTCAATCATACAACAAACACACACATTCACAGCCCAAAGAAGATCTTAAATACACACATACATGTATTCAACCATCACACACACAAATGTATTCAATCATACACACATACATGTATTCAATCATACACACACAGAAATGTATTCAATCATACACATGTATACACGCACATTCCCAAATAAATGTATTCAATCATACAACAAACACACACATTCACAGCCCAAAGAAGATCTTAAATACACACATACATGTAACCCTAAACCCATCACACACACAAATGTATTCAATCATACACACACAGAAATGTATTCAATCATACACACACATACATGTATTTAATCATACACATACACACACAAATGTATTGAATCATACACACATACATGTATTTAATCATACACACATTTATGGTACCTATTAGAAGCAACCCTAAACCTAATAGAAAGAATATGATACCTAATAAAAACCAAAACCTAATAGAAGGAATATGATGCCTACCTCTGGACTGCAGGTGCTCGCAGTGCCTCACCGGAGATGTTTGCAACGAGTGCTCGCAGATAGGTGGTGCGCCTCGCTCAAGAACCCTAAACCCTCAAACCCACGAATGACAGAAAATGACAGAAAATGACAGAAAATGGGTTTTTATACTTCCTTGAACATGAATGAGAAGGGCTCCCTTTTGACAAAATGGAGCCATTCTTTAATGAGTCGGGCTCCAAGGGAGCCCTTCTTTAATGAGTCGGGCTCCATTTTGCCTGAATGGGTTTTTATACTTCCCTGAACATGAATGAGAAGGGCTCCCTTTCACAAAGTGGAGCCCTTCTTTAATGAGTCGGGCTCCATTTTGTATGAGCCGGGCTCCCTTTTTACGTGGCGCGCTTTTTCGCGCCTATTCCACATCCATCTTGGACGGTGGAGATCGAACGCGCCATCAGCGGTGCGACCTGCACCGTCCCTCTCCGCGATTCCCTCACTTGGCCTCTTTAATATTTGGTAGTAGTTAGACACCACGATATGTATTATGTAATGTATGTATGTACTATGTATGTAGGTAAGAGTATAGTAGTTAAGTGTCTGTCGCAAATCAATAATAAATATGTATGTATTGTATCAGTATTTATATAGCCTACTACAATCATCGGTTTTGGCTTCTTCTTTTGGGCAAAGCAAGCTCTTCTCCAAACCCTCTTTGCCTTTGCCTTTCACCATTGCATTTGCAATGTAATATGTATAATGGGTAAGAGTGAGAGAGTGTCTACTTGCAACGAATTAATAAAGAGGCTTGCTCTGCTTGCGAACGGTGTGCATGGGAGCACAATTCGATAATCCCATGACATCTGTACCATCATATCATTATCCACAAAAAGCGCACGCCCATAACTAATGGGGTTCTGTCCAACAGCCTCTGTCACGTCAAACTTGGCTCCTTCCCTACGTCTATCACTCTAACTTAGCTCTTCCCTTGCGTTTGTCACGTCTAACCCGGCCCAAAGTTGCTAACCTGACTGACTTTTTTCTAACCCAATTAATGTAGCGCAAGGTTGTAACCTGACTACCTTGCATCTAACCCAATTGAAATTTCTTAGTGTGAAACTGTTTTTAGAATTCAAGCCATTGGACACTAAAAGAATATAAGGTATGGAGATTCACATTTGGAGGACAAGGACATGAACTAACATCTCGTGGATAAGTCCAAATAAAAGCAATAAAGATGGAGAAAAGTTAAAAAGAGAAAAAGCAGACCACCAAAACGCAGTCAGAAACAAATGCTCATAACTCTCTCGTTTGACACCCAAATATCACGTGTAAATATGGGTTAGAAAGCTTATGATGAGAGCTATCCATAGCGTTTTAAAACTCTAAATTTGGAGCATGGATGAGGGAGATATGACGATTAGAAGATCATTGTGTCATAGCTAAGAATAGGAGATGGAAAAGCTCTAAAAAAAGCGTGGAAAAGAAAGCAAGCGAAACTTATCTACTAGAGGAGAACTTCATATAAAGCAAGAAGAGTGAGGTGGTGAGGAGAGCTTTTTTCTTGTGGTGTTTTTCTTGCCTATTCATGTAGTGCGTTTTTCTAGTGATCAATTCATCCTTGTAGGCTTGAGTTTATGTATCTTCTTTCTCTTGTTTCTATGATCATCACTCCTTATTAATATATCTTTGTAGATTTGGGTTTCTATATCTTCCTTCTCTCTCTTTTCTATCATCATATCTCTTTTCACTTAGGAGACTAGAAATTGCAAAGATTTGGACGGAGACACAGCGCATAGAGTATGGACCGGCAAAGATGTGTCTTACCGGCACTTGAAGGTGTTCGGTTGTCTTGCCTATGTACATGTAGCAAGGACCAAGAGAGAAAAATTGGATCCAAAGTCCCAGCCATGCATATTCCTTGGGTACAGCGATGATGAGTTCGACTACTAAGTGTAGGACTTGGTCGACAAGAAGGTCTTCCGGAGTCGAGACATAGTCTTCATGGAAGACAAAACCATTGCCAACAAGGAGTCGGAGAAGCAAATAGTGGACTCCAGGTCGACCGACAGAAATCGGTTGGAAGATGCTATGACACATCCTGTTGGAAGCCGGATGTCAACCGAAGACCATGATGAATTAGACAGATTCGAATAAAGAACCAAATTAACCAAAGAAGAAGAATCGGACACCGGAACCAAACAAGACCCCGAATCAGATTCAGATGAAGAACATATGGAGGAGTTGGTCGTCGAAGACCAAGGATGAAGATACCCTCTAAGAGAGATGTTGAGCGAGCAAGCTCAACCAGATCCGGATCGGTATCCGAATGGTATCCGGAAACAATCGGCCAGATCGGGGAGACAGATTGAAGAGCCGGATTCGAGTGCAAACCGGAAGCCTAATAGTAGCCTAGACTACTGGGTAATCATTGTCTCATAGTTAGTGTCAGTCGCTCGTGTGAGCATTGAAGTACATAGTACTTTTGCCAGTCCTTTTGAGGACTTGTATAAATAGTGATGTTTAGCACATTGTATGTACAAAGTCTACAGAGTGTTTTTATTTTTTTGAATCTACGTTTACATTATGCTCTCTCTGTCTCTCCCATGTATACTCTCTGTGTATTAAGCTTCTCCATTAAACCTTCATCTTATTCTCTGTTGATATCCGGCTGAGCCGGTTCTGTCTAACGCTTCCGCACGTTAACATTCACATGGTATCAGAGCGTGAGGGTTGAGAACCTCTACAACTGACACTTGCTTTTGTAGACGAACCCTAGAACCTGGTAACAACAGACAAAAAGAAGATATGCACAGAGGAATGGCAAGTTCACTTCCAACAGAGAAGCTTGATCGGAGCAACTACGCGTCCTGGTCATATAAGATGCACCAGTACCTGGTGGGGCATGGACATTGGAGCTTCGTGGAAGGAAGAAACGAGGTAGCGTCGGAGCCGGCACACGAGGACTTCCCGGTATGGGAGCAAGGAGTCAGCTGAGTATTTTACTGCCTCACGTCTTGTGTGCATGACCAGATGCTCGGCTACAGAAAGGATGCAAAAACGCCGAAGGAGGCCTAGGGAAATCTGAGGAAGATTTTCGCCACGAGTACCACAACCCGTAAGTTGCAGCTCCGGCAAGAGCTGAACAATATCCGGCAAAGAGATATGTCGGTTATGGATTACACCACCAAGATAAGGGAGATTTGTGATGCACTCGGGTTCATCAACGTGACGGTGGATGAAGACGAGATGGTACAAATCTGTCTTGGTGGTCTAGCGCAAAGGTATGGGCCAATCCGGACAACGATCTGCACCCGAGAGAAGCCATCGTCCTTCTTCAACTTACAATCAATGTTGATGGTTGAAGAAAACCACGCGACCAGGTCGAGGACCACTTAATCGGACAACCGGATGTTGTACACAAAGTCAGATCGGCCCCGTGGACGTGGAGGACAAGGTGGGTCGGCACGCAATGGAGGCGGCCCGCAAGAGTAGAACCGAAGGCACAGAGGTAGTGCCGACAGTAGTTTTGGACCCTCCACAAGCAGGGGGAGTCAAAGCGGCGCTGGAAGCCGGCAAGGAAAAGCCGACACGGAATGTTGGTACTATGGAAAAAAGGACCACAAGGAAAGCGTGTGCTAGAGGAAGCGCGTCAATTCAGAAAACTCCAGATCCGGCAAAACCAACAAAGCTTGCACTACGTAGAAGGATCGGAAGGATCCAAAATCGGGAAGACCGGGAAAGGGCCAACCTTTGTGATGAGACAGAAGGCAGACCCGATGAAAAAGACTACTTCCAAATCAGAAGAAATATGGTACGTTGTTTCCGGAGCATCCAACCACATGACGAGTCATGAAGAGTGGTTCTCGATTTTGGAGAAACCGAAACAACCGGGGATTGTCGAAACCGGAGACGACACCCCACACCCGATTGTGCATGTCGGAGAAGTCCCTTTGAGCTATGTCGGATAGAGGGGGAAGTTGATGAATGTATTACATGTTCCAACTATCACAAAGAACCTGGTATCGGTTGGACAAATCATCGACCATGGAATGTAGGTGCAGTTTACGTGTTGAGAAGCAAGCTCAACATGGTATGTGATGCTTATGAGAAATAAGCTATAGTAGCTATTTAGCTACTAGTGAACAAAAAGGTAAAACAACTATTTAGCTAGTGACAGCTAATTAGCTAGTGAACAGCTATTTAGCGACTGACAGCTAATTAGCTACTGGCAGCTAATTAGCTGCATGTGTAATAACTTATGACTTAGGTAAAAATAAGTGTGAGTGAATAGTAAGTAGTAGTAAGAAAAAACAGAGAACAGTGAGTAGAGAACTCTGAGAGAGTGAGAGACCAGAAGACTGACGAGAGCAAGTTGAGCTCTACATGTAATAGAAGAAAACCATTTTGCTACTACAGAGGTAAGTCCCCTTTCCTTTCTCTGTCTGTTTAGAGCACGCTAACGATCCAGCACACTACGATCCGCCGCGCATACAAAAGAAGAGCCCGAGTGCCTTCTTCACGTTTTCTTAACATGGTATCAGAGCAGAGTTGCTCATAAAGAAGAGTACAAAAGTGCATAGATCTGAGAAAGGTATTTCTCTGTTTGCTGATCTGAATCAGAAAGTTACTTGTTGAAGTAATTGTAACAGAAAACCTAGTTTGGAAGAGATAATGGCTGCAGAGAATGCGGGCCAAATAGTTACAGAGAAACTAGATAAAAACAATTTCCCGGCGTGGAAATTTAGAATGACAAATTTCCTAATGGGGAAAGGATACTGGGATTACATTGAAGGAGACCTAGAAGAGGCTCCAGAGATCCCAAAAGAAAATGCCACAGCAGCACAGATTAAAGCGTTCAAAAATTGGAATCAAGGGGCAAGGAAGGTAATGCATTGGCTCTCACTTAGCATCTCAGATTCGATGCTTGGGCACATACAGGATGCTATGCTCCCAAAAGAAGCTTGGGACAGTTTGGTAAAACTGTTTGCAGTAAACACAAAAGCTAGAAAGCTACAGTTGAAGACTGAGCTAAATACCTTAGAAAAAGGTAAGATGTCAATAAATGAGTATGCCCTAAAAATCAAGAGTATATGTGAATCACTTGCTTCTATCAATGTGAAGATAGAAGATGATGACAAAGTGGAAATATGCTTAAGAGGCTTAGGACCTCAATACAAGAGTTTTAAAACTTCTATGCTCACAAGGGATAGTACCCCAAGTTTTTCAGATCTGGTCTCAATGCTTGTGGTAGAGGAAAGGAATCAAATGGATGATGCAAATAAAGGAAACTCAGAGAACGAGGGGCAAGCCCTCTATAATAATGCCGGAAGAGGCCAAGGAAGAGGCCATGGAAGATTTGGCTCAGGAAGAACCAATAATAATGGCTTTCAAGGAAGAGGACAACAAGCTCATAGAGGAGGAAACAACAACAGAGGCAGGGGGAGCAACCGAGGTAGAGGTAAGCAAACTTATGTAAATGATGATGGCTGCTGGTATTGTGGTAAACCAGGCCATACACAGGCTGAATGTTACAAGAAACAAAATGATGAGAAAAGAGGAAAAGGACAACAGAGTAACTATGCCTCTACTAGTGAAGATTGTGAAAAGGAAGGTGTTCTTGTAGTGCAACATGAGATAGCAGCAGTGGCTGAAAGCTCATAGAAATGTAATGAAGAGTTCACGTGGTATGTAGACTCGGGGGCATCTAACCATATGACTAGACATGCAAATTGGTTTGAGAGTTTAAGAGAACCAGAGGTTCCTGGTTATGTACAAACAGGTGATGACACAACTCACCAAATAAAACATGTTGGAGATATCCCATTGTGGGAAGAAAGAGGAAAAACCAAGTATATGTTGAATGTGATGCATGTTCCAAACCTTGCTAAGAATCTGATTTCTGTTGGACAGATTGTAGAGCAAGGTATGCAAGTGAAGTTTAAGCAAAGTGGATGCTATATAGAAAAGAATGGAAAGCTCATTGCAAAAGGGAAGAGACAAGGAAGAATGTTTATCTTGGATGTAGAAATGCCCAAACAGATTTCAGCCATGTTTGCAAATGGAACGAGTGTAATCTCAGATGTGGAAATGTGGCATAAAAGGATTGGCCATATAAGTATGCAAACATTAAAGAATATGTTGAGAAAAGATGCAGTGGCTGGACTGCCAAACTTGAAAAAGTGTGAAATGGGAAAAGTATGTGAAGCATGTCAATATGGTAAGCAAAACAGGTTGCCATTCCCTCATGAGAGACATGTAAGCAAAAATCTGTTGGATTTGGTACATACAGATGTATGGGGACCAACAAAGAATGCATCTATTGGTGGATGCAGATTTTATGTTACATTTATTGATGATTGTTCACGGAAGACATGGGTGTACTTCATGAAGGAGAAAAGTGAAGTATTTGACTGTTTTCGTAAGTTTAAATGCATGGTAGAAAAGCAGGCTGGTACAAGGATAAAATGTTTGAGATCTGATGGAGGAGGAGAGTATTTCTCCAATGAATTTTCTGATTTTTTGTGTAATCAGGGAATAAGAAGACAGTTCACATGCCGATATACTCCACAGCAAAATGGAGTTGCTGAGAGGAAAAACAGAACTTTGGTGAACATAGCAAGGGCAATGATGACTGAGAAGAACATGCCATTATACTATTGGGCAGAAGCTGTAAATACAGCAAATTACATTTTAAATAGATGTATTACATCAGGAGTACATGAGGCAACTCCTGAAGAGTGTTTTTATGGCAGGAAGCCTAGCTTACAACACTTGAAAGTGTTTGGATGCCTTGCATATGTACATGTGCCTGCAGAAGTAAGAAGTAAGTTGGATCCAAAAGCAGAAAAATGTATCTTTGTTGGATATTCAGAAGAACAAAAAGGGTACAGATGTTATAACCCTGTGACTAAAAAGATTGTGACAAGTCGAGATGTGATATTTGATGAGTTGGCTAGTTGGTACAGCCCAAAACAGAATCTAGAGACTGATGAAGACTATCAAGATGAAGACAAAGACAGATCAGAAAATGTAGAAGACTGTCACAGAGATGGAGACAAGGTTGGACAGCAAAGTCCAACATCAACAGAATGTTCTGGACCATCAAAAAGCTCAGATGGTAAATCTGATTCAAATTCATGGAGTGGAAAAACTGGACAGAAAAAATCTGATGACAAAAAAGGAAAACAGAAAATGCCAGAGTATGAAATCCCGGATGACCTATCAAAAAACATGGAAGATGAAGATTCAGATATGTCTTTGGATGATTTCCTTGGAATACAGGAAATGAAAATCCCTGGTATGGAAAAGGCAATAAAGAATGCAAATCAGAAACTGAGAAGATCAGATAGAGAGAAAAAGACTGTGGAAAGATTTGGGTATGATACATATATGGCTATGCACTATGCATATATGTCTAAGGTGGTACAGATCCCTGACCCAAACAACTTTGAAGAAGCAAAATCTGAGAAGAAATGGATGGATGCAATGCAAGAAGAGATTGATGCATTGGCTGAGAACAAAACGTGGGATTTAGTGAAGTTACCAAAACAGAAAAATGTGGTAGGCTGCAAATGGGTCTACAAGACAAAGCATGACTCCAATGGGAATGTAAGTAGACATAAAGCAAGATTGGTTGCAAAAGGATATGCTCAGATGCAAGGGATTGATTATGATGAGACTTTTGCACCGGTTGCAAAGATGGCAACCTTGAGAACACTACTTGCTGTAGGAGCAGCCAGAAAATGGATTTTGCATCACATGGATGTAAAAAATGCTTTTTTACATGGTAACTTGGAAGAAGAAGTGTATATGAGTCAACCACCAGGTTTTGAAGATAAGAAACATCCTGATTATGTATGTAAGCTGAAAAAAGCTCTCTATGGACTGAAACAGGCACCAAGAGCATGGCACAGAGAACTTTCAGATTCTCTGAAAAATCTTGGTTTCAAAATGTCAAAAGCTGATCCTTCTTTGTATGTAAAAAGTGAAAATGATTGCATTGTTATTATTCTGATTTATGTAGATGATTTGATTATTGGAGGAGATTCCGTGGATGAAATAAGAAAGTTGAAAAAAAATCTGGAAATGCAGTTTCATATGAAAGATTTGGGAGATCTGAGATATTTTCTTGGTATTGAAATCATCAGATCTGAAAGTGGTATATGTATGTTGCAAAAACAGTATGCAACAACTATGTTGAAAAAGTATGGTATGCTTGGATGCAAACCTATTGCTGTACCACTTGATAAAAACTGCAAGTTGAGGGCTGATTTGGGAGCCAAGATAGAAGATGTAAACATGTACAGGTCTATGGTGGGCAACCTTATTTATTTGACTATAACAAGACCTGATTTGAGCTATGCTGTTGGATTAGTCAGCCAGTTTATGCAACAGCCAACAAAGCCGCATTTGGACTGCATCAGAAGGATTCTGAGGTATGTAAAAGCAACTCAGAACTTTGGACTATTTTACAGGGCTGATCTAGACATAAATCTGGAAGGATATACAGATGCTGATTGGGCTGGAAGCCAAACAGACAGGAGATCCACAAGTGGATACATGTTTACCTTGGGAAGTGTAGGAATTTCATGGAGTAGCAAGAAACAGGCTACTGTTGCATTGTCCAGTACAGAAGTTGAGTATAGAGGGGCTGCAATAGCCACATGTGAAGAAGTATGGATCAGAAGACTGCTTGCTGATCTGGGAGTATATATAGATGGTGCTGTCACAATCTGGTGTGACAATATGAGCAGCATTCAGCTTGCAAAGAACCCAGTGTTCCATGCAAGAACAAAGCACATTGAGGTGCATTATCACTTTGTTAGAGAAAAAGTGATGGAAGGTGAAGTTGATCTGGTGTATGTGAATACAAATCAGCAGGTTGCTGATATCCTTACGAAGGGATTGAGTGTGGAAAAGCATACACAGTTTCGGAACATGATGGGAGTTGTAGACATTGATATGATGGCTGAAAAGCATCATGAAAAAGAAGTTGTAGATAACCCCAAGAAAGGATAAGTTGAGCTTGAGGGGGAGTGTTGAGAAGCAAGCTCAACATGGTATGTGATGCTTATGAGAAATAAGCTATAGTAGCTATTTAGCTACTAGTGAACAAAAAGGTAAAACAACTATTTAGCTAGTGACAGCTAATTAGCTAGTGAACAACTATTTAGCGACTGACAACTAATTAGCTACTGGCAGCTAATTAGCTGCATGTGTAATAACTTATGACTTAGGTAAAAATAAGTGTGAGTGAATAGTAAGTAGTAGTAAGAAAAAACAGAGAACAGTGAGTAGAGAACTCTGAGAGAGTGAGAGACCAGAAGACTGACGAGAGCAAGTTGAGCTCTACATGTAATAGAAGAAAACCATTTTGCTACTACAGAGGTAAGTCCCCTTTCCTTTCTCTGTCTGTTTAGAGCACGCTAACGATCCAGCACACTACGATCCGCCGCGCATACAAAAGAAGAGCCCGAGTGCCTTCTTCACGTTTCCTTAACATTACGCACCTCGATGCTTCATCGAGGAAGAAGGCCGGATAATTGCGCAAGGGTGCAGAGAAGGGAGGATGTTCATCCTCAACACTAATGATGTCGGCACCGCCATGTTTTCTACAAGACAGAAGTTTGAATCGGACATCGATCTCTGGCACAAGCGGATCGGCCACGTCAATTACCGGAGGCTTCAGGACCTGCAATCGAAACAGGTTGTGTTCGGTTTGCCGAAATTCAATGGCCGGAAGGCCCAAGTTTGTGAAGCTTGCCAACTCGGGAAGCAACACCGGCTTCCATTCCCCACCGAACGAAACCGAAGGCATAACAAGCTTGATCTAATACATTTGGATGTATGGGGACTAACACAGAACGTTAGTCTTGGCAGGAGTCAGTATTTCGTCTCCTTCATCGACGACTACAACCGGCACATGTGGATCTACCTCATCGAGAGGAAGAGCGAAGTCTTCGAGTGTTTTCGGAACCTTCAAAGCTTGGTTGAACGGGAAACAGAGAGGAAGATCAAGTGCTTGCAGTCGGATGGCGGAAAAGAATACTTTGTTAGGAGACAGATCCCTCCGGATGGGAAGTGAGAACTGGATGTGGAGTACCCGGCTACTGAAGACCCGGTTCTCACCGGATGACAAGTACCCTGCTACGGAAGACCCGGTGAGAACCGGATGACGAGTACCCTGCTACGGAACCGGATGACGAGTACTCGGCAACGGAAGACCCAGTGAGAACCGGATGACAAGCACCCGGCAAGCGCTGGATGATGCAGGCCCGGTGAGGAGTGCTCACCGGATGAAGGGACATATTCGTAAATATGTTTCTGAGAGTCCATCGGGGCTATATTTGTAAATAGCCGAAAAGTCATATTAGTATAAATATGACTTAGGGAAAACTTAGTAGGATAAGTTGTCATTCTTGTTGGCGCAAGACTAGAGAGCGCAAAACTGTGTATAGAGAGAGTAAGAGAGAGGAAGAGGTCGTTGCCTCTGTTGTAACCGCCGCTTGTGGCGAAGATCGTGAGCACGAGGTTGTTGCCTCCATGAGCTCACTGTTGTAATCATTGTGATATAGTGATAGTTTGCAGTCTGTGGGCTGCCGTGGTTTTTCCCTAGTTTGGGTTTTCCACGTTAACATCCTGTATTCTCTTTTCTTTCTTGTGTACTCTTCTCTCCATTGTGTCGTGCCTTCATTCCCGTTTTTTTGTGTTTTGATTCTAAGCTCGGTTGTGGCCGAACGTTGTTCATCGGGAGCGTGTGTTCCTGTCATACTTTTCCGACCAATTCAACAGTTATCTGCAGCAGAATGGAATTCGGAGAGAATTTAGCTGCTGATACACACCAGAACAAAATGGTGTGGCCGAGAGAAAGAACCGGTTGATTTTCGTCGCGGCAAGGGCAATGCTGGAGGAGAAGAGCATGCCCCAATTCTACTAGGCTGAGGCAGTCCGGACGACCATCTACATCCAAAACCGGAGCGGTGACAAGGTGTCAGCACATGAGTTGTATTTCGTCGGAAACTATTGTCCATAGGCCAAAAATATAAATTAGTTAAATGTAATACGCCAGTAGGTAAGGCGAGTAGGTAAGGTAGAGTTAGGTGAACGCCGAGTTTCGAGCTTCACAGTCAGCCAAACGCTCGGCTTTGTATGAAGAAAAAGTATATAAACCGAGGTCTGCGTACCTCGGCAAGGGGGAGATATCTAGAGCCTAGGTGAGGTTGTTTCATAGATAAGAGCTTTGTAAGGTCACCGGCTGAGAGCCGTGTTTTTTTTGTAATCATCGATAACTGTTTGCAGTAATACATATCTATTAGCTCTTGTTGTTTTCATTTGTGTGCCGTCGTTTCTAAGGTCTCGATTACGTATACGACCCGGGCTCTATTCCGGGTAGGCTCTCCATTTTCTTCCCCTAACGATGCCTCCGTGCACAAGTCTTCACGTTCACTTCCCTTGATACCGATAGTTTGTAGGCATATCGAAGGTGTTTCCAACAGAACGGTTAACACAATTTGGCACGCCCGGTTACAACTGTGAGATCACAACGAACTACGTGGAAGACAACCTTCAGCCGCCATTACGGCACCCAATCGCACCAAGCGATCTCGGCCATCTGGCCGATGCCTTGAGCCAGTCGAAGGCTCTTCCGACTCGGCGATCACGGACCAGTTTTTCCAAGAAATATCGGAGGCTCACTGGTTGCAATCCTCGCCACCTGCTACTTGGTCGCGAGTTGAGTCCACACCAACCTCTCCACCAAGCCCTCCAGAGATCACCCACCCTAACTCTAACCCTTTTCCGGTTTTACCAGAAGACCCTGAATTCGATACCATGCCATATCCTTACCCACGATACACCGACAGCCCCGACGCGGAGTAGCACATCCGTGCCTTCGTGTCCACCTGGCAGGCCAACCACTCAACACAGCGATTCTCGCCTGCCGAAATCGGGTCCTCAAAAATTGCCGAGTTTATGCTATCCCTCGATGGACCAGTTGTGCGATGGTATTCTGGCCTCGACTCAAGGGAGTTTGCCACCTTCCATGATGTTCGCACGCAGTTCCTAGAACTGTTCCATCGCGAGGTGCCCAAACAAGAATTGCTCTGACAGTTCTTTTCCATGCGACAAGAACCGCACGAGACGGTCGCACAATTCACGATCTGGTTCCGGAATCTCTACAGACAAGTGGACGATGATGTCTCTACACAACACATTCCGGACGCATTCCTGTCCAGCCTACGAGAGCCTCTACGGACGACTCTCGCACTTACTAATTTTGCCAACCAAACGATCGAGCAAGTCATAACGCACGTCCTCGCCCTCGATCGGACTCAGCAAAGCACGACTTTCGCTATGAGTTCACTGCAAAGCGCCCTTGCTCAGGAGGACAATTGCTTCCACCAAGCCCTCCAATGCACAGTTTGCTCGGGATCGGGCCATCTGGTCCTCGAATGTCCTCACTGGCCACAGCGTCCGATCTGCCAGTCCCGATCTCACACTGTTAAGCACTGTGAATACAATATTCTCAACCGCACAACGACGACCCCGATTCGCCAGATCGAGCCCAGGGATACATACTCTCGTCAGGACGAGCAACAACCCTACCGGAACTAGGATAACCAACGACCCCGATCGCCGGATAGACGGCGCCGTAATGACGATTACCGTTAGGACGACGACCGTTACCACAACGACAACCGACGAAGATCGGACGACCACCGTGATCGCTATCACGATGACCAGTATCGGGCAAACGACGATTATGATCGGAATGAAGATGATCAGGATGACCGATATGATCAGAGAAATTTCCGTAATGATTGGCGCAACTCTCACCGAGGATTGCCAACACCCCTTCCACCGCGCCACCTGTGCACTTGACCGAGCCAGGAACGGGTCCACCCCTCATGGATGCGCAGAATCCAGCCATAAAAATTATGATTAAAGAATCAATGGGAACCTTGCCCCTTTTGGCTTTGGATGGCCGACACACGATCGGTTCGCCCCATCGGATTAATCCGCCACCTCGACTTTACTCTAGGTGGCCACATGTTCACTATCTCGGCCGTTGTATTACGACTCGAAGCACAGGGGGCTTACCCAATGTTACTGGGCAGACCATGGTTGCGCATAGCAAATATCAAACAACATTGGCAACGCAACATGATCTCGTTTCGCCGAGGAAAGACCAAGGTCCGGATCATAACCGAAGAACGCGTAACCACGCCCCACAACACCTCGCCGTTATACGCGGAAGGGGTGCACATGCTCGACGGGTTAGCCAATGATGAGCTGGACGACTTCCTAGAAGACCACCCCACTATCATACCTCTCTTCGAAATCAACGCCATGACGGCCCTCGGCACACCTCTAGACAAGGAAGTCATAGTGAATACACCTCCCCAGGATGAGCCCGATCCCACCACCATTGCAGAATTACGACATGCTCGGGACGCTTTTGAACGTGAACTCGCCATCTCCCAACAAGTGAAGGCATCAATGCTCGAAACACTGAACCTCGGTTTGGACGAGAACCCTCGCACCCTACAGATTGGTAATAACTTACCAGCCGGCGAACGAGCAACCCTCATACATTTACTCACCGATTACCAGGATGTATTTGCATGGTCTTACACGGATATGAAGGGTTTGGACCCACAATACTACCAACACCAGATCCATCTTCTCCCGGACGCTCGGCCGGTTCAGCAAAGACGATACCGAATGAACCCCAATTATGCGGCTAAGGTCAAGGAAGAGATAGACAAGCTCCTCCGAGTCGAGTTCATACGACCTGTAAAACGCGCCACATGGTTAAACGCAATCGTAGTCGTCCCCAAGAAAAACGGGAAAATTCGAGTCTATGTTGACTACTGTAAGCTTAATACTGCAACGGTCACGAATGAATTCCCTCTTCCGTTCACGGATAGCGTTCTCGACACGGTGGCAGGTCACGAATGCTACAACTTTCTAGATGGGTTCAGTGGTTACAACCAAATCAGAATGCACTTGGACGATCAGGAGAAGACAACATTTGTCACGAAATGGGGTGTTTTTGTGGCAAAAGTAATGATGTTCAGTTTAAAAACGGCGACAGCCACGTTCAAGCGCATCATCACCGAAATTTTTAACGAGTATATCCCGACGTTCATGCAAGTCTTTCTCGATGACTTCGCCGTATATGGTCAATGACTGGAACACATGACCCAGTTACGTCTCTGTCTTGATCAATGTCGCCAGGTTCGGTTAAGTTTAAACTCGGCAAAATGCGCGTTCTTGATCACAAGCGGCAACCTACTCGGGCATATCGTCAGTCAAGAAGGTATCACCATGGACCCGAATAAAGTACAAGCCATCCTAAACGCCCCCGCACCCTCGAACGCAAAAGGCCTTAGCCGATTTCTGGGACAAATCCGATGGCACAACCGGATGATACGCCACCTGGCCGATTTTGCGACAACACTACACGTGGCGGTGCATCGACTCCCCTTTCAATGGACTTCAATTGAGGACAAGGCTTACCAAGGATTGAAATTAATGCTCTCGCATGCCCCAGTTGTACAGCCCCCGATATGGTCGGAACCTTTTCACGTCTTTGTGGACGCATCAGATATCGCCATCGGGAGCGCACTTATGCAATGCACGCCCCCAAATTGGTATCGGCCGGTGTATTATATGCTAGCCGACGTCTCTCGGCCGCGGAAAAGAACTATTCAACCACAGAACGAGAGGCCCTCAGGATGATCTACAACATTAGTAAATTTCGGCATTACCTCTTAGGCTGAAAATTCACATTTCACGTCGATCACTCGACCCTCCTTTACCTGGTCAATAAACAAGCCCTGACAGGTCGACTGGCTCGATGGATGCTCCTATTGCAAGAGTTTGATTTTCATATAAAACATTGACCCGGAGTCCAACATGCCGTCATTAACTACCTAAGCCGCCTCGAGTCAAGAGACCCTGCCGAGCCCACGTATGACGATTTACCCGATGCCGGCTTATTTCATCTCACAACGCTGCCAGATGACAAAGAAGATGAATGGATCACGGAGATGACCCATTTCCTTAGTACTGGCTTGCCTCTCGACCACATGGCCCTCGATGTACAGAAACGACTCGCAATACGTAGCTACAACTTTTGTCTCATTTCCGACATCCTCTACCACAAAGGCTCAGACGGAATATGGCGTCGGGCCATTCGACAATTCGAGAAGAAGGCCATCCTCCAAGAAACCCACCTAGGAATCGCCGGCGGACACTACGCCGGAGATTCCATGGCAAGGAAAGTATGGCAGAGTGGGTTATGGTGGCCTACAACGAAAAAGGATGCCCACGAGTTTTGCCGATAGTGCGACTTGTGCCAACGGTTGGGCAAGCCGATGGAACAAGCTCGAATGCCGCACCAACCCATTCTTCCATTGGAACCATTTCAAAAATGGGGGTTAGATTTTGTGGGACCCTTCAAACCAGCCGCGGCCCAAACTGGTAATAAGTATATCATTGTGGCCACGGACTACTGCAATAATTGGGTCGAGGCAAAGGCTTTACGAGGCAACACGGTAGCATCCACGGCCAAATTCGTGTATGAACATCTTTGGTGCCATTATGGATGCCCAATTGAGCTCGTTAGTGACCAAGGTGGGCACTTTATAAACCATATAATACGCGAGTTGACGACACACTACGCGGTGGTACATAAGAAAAGTACACCATACTACCCACAGGCAAACGGATTGGCCGAATCGACTAACAAAATTCTCCAAACAATCCTGAAGAAGATTGTCAACGAGAACTGCACCGATTGGGATGACAAGCTCCAGAGTGCACTATGGGCTTATCGCACTACATTCAAAACGAGCATTCAATCCACCCCCTTTCGGATGGCTTTTGGTCTCGAAGCCGTTATGCCCATCAAGTTCCAAGTTCCGAGTCTCTGAGTTCAAGTTAAAGCACGTTGCTTTAGCTCCCCGAGGCCCAATCCGAACAATTGAGGCTGGAACAACTCCTCGAACTTGGCAAGGACCGAGTAGCGAGCATGGCCCAACTTGAATAGCGCCAACGACAACGGAAAACCTTTGTGGACCGACATCAGAAAGGATTGGAACAAGAATTGATCATAGGCAAACTAGTCCTTGTTTTCTAGACGCGACTCGGTACTATGCCAGGAAAGTTGTGATTTCGATGGACCGGGCCCTTCTAGATTATTGACAAGTTTAACGGCACGTTCCAGCTCGGCACCCTCGCCGGGGAAATTGTCAAAAGCTGGGTGAATGGATTCTGATTGCGACCGTACCAAGGAAATACCCCAGCCAACCCTTTCGCCGAGTCTCACGGCACAGACAATACCACGAAGGAGGCCACGTGTCCCCCTCGGTAAGAACCCACCAACATTCCAAAGTAGACATTAGGTAGGATTAGGCATAGTTTTAGCAATTAGTTAGTTCCACCTACACCACCTACCACATCACCCAAATCACGTCATGTTTAGAGGCACACATTAGTCACTTTCACATTCACTTAAGTATTTAAAGGTACATGCACATCACCTAAGGCAAAGCACTAACTCCCTAGGACACTTGACCATAATATCCTATTATGGCATCCACGCCCAAGAATCTCCAGGCTCCTCTTCATGCACAAAACCCTAGGCGTTCGCTAAAAAACAATTACCCCAAGCCCACCCCACACACAGACGTTTTCTTGCACACCTAGCTTTCATCGCTCCCACTCTCTCAAGCCTCCTCTCACTCTTAGCGTGTCCATCGCTCCCACCGCTCTTGCTCACAAGCCCTCGCTTGTCCTTGTAGCCCCTCTGCCGCACCACAACCATCTCCTTCCCTCACTCTGTCTTGGCTTGGTCGAATCCTCCTTCCCCAATCTTCCACACAGCAGAACCCCGAGTCCATTATGCCTCTTGTAGCTTCACAGGAAACCCGCTCCTGGCTTCAGGAACGAGGATTGGGTGGTTATTTAAAGGTGATCGATGCCCCTGCACACCCTGATGCCCAAGCGGTCGCACACCAAATTCACTCGGACACAGTCACCAACAATATGATTCATGTTGCCTTGGACCTGAAGCGAGGAGGTGATCATGAAGTCGAGATTCCCCCTTCCATGACCCTGAAGGAATACTTTGGTGCGTATTCCATATCTGGTAAAGCCTATCGCACCTATGGTGGATCCAACAAGGCATTTGGAGAACTCGATCGCATCCTGATGGAGTACGCGTTTGTGCATACCAACCCTACAAGTATGCCATAGAGCAAAGCGGCGATCATTATCAGTGCCTACGAGGGAAACAAAATCGACTGGGGAATCATCAGAGGCGAAGGAATCCGTGCGGCGCTGGAATCCTTCCAAACTGGTAAGCGTTTGCTGCTTGTGATCAATCACTTCCTTATAGTCCCCTACCCACCTCCTTCGGTTTCCCCTTGTCGCATCCTGACCTCTCCACCTCCCTCAGGCGCTCGGAACCCCGCTTTCGCCTCGGCCCCACCCCCACCAAAAACACAAAAACAACGGGCGGTAACAACAACCTGTGTCGAATGGGATGAGGCCGAGGAGGCCATCCCCGAGGATGTCACCATACACCAGCGGCCACCAAGGACATCAATGACCTCTCCACAACCGAGCCCACGGCCCACAAGCGAGCAGCCCTCGGCCATCCGGTAGCAAAAGAGGAAACAGGCCGAGGAGCCAACACCACCGGCCCCGGACACACAGGATTAGCCGTCAAAAAGACGTCACATCATTCAAGAGGCAACCACAGAAACCGAAGGTGACCAACGTAAGAAATCAAAAGAGGCCAGCCCCACCTCCACGGACATAGTACCAGCGGAGTAATGGCTCCAAGTCGGTACGGTCGAGCATGGACAAACCACACAGATATCAGAGGAGGAAGTCCTTGGTTACAAATATCTCCTCGTGGAGGCATACGAGTTCAGTGCACTACTTCGACTGGGCACAACTTACGAGTTAATGGTTTTCCTCGCACGCGCCCAAGTACCTGCCGTCGCTTGTATGGCTGAGGAGCATGCCGAAACAAAGATGATTCAACGCACTCTAATGGGTGAAATCGAACCTCACGAGGATCGAGCCTTACAGAAGATAGGACGGAAGAAGCAAGTACAGAATGCTTCGCTCCTCATGGAACTACTGGATCTGAACATGGCCTTAGTCGAGGCATATCGCAATCTACACCACACTACTCGGGCAGCCAAGGACATGGCCCGACGGATCAAAATGGTGCATCAGCAAACCAAACGGGCTACCGACCTATGACAAGCCACCAAGGAGAAATTGGCGACATTCACGTAGCAACAACCACCCTTAATACTCCTTGCGCCGAGTGACGGTGTCTCACCAGCCACTCTTCCAAACCCGAGTCCATGATGTAGGTACTGTCGCACACAAAGACGACACTGCCCACCCTGAGGTAGCCACGACCGAGGCCAACACAATGACGGACTCAGTACAGACAAGTGAGCCATCGTCATGGGCAGATATCAGCCCACACCCCCAAACCAGCCAAGCCTCTACGCAAACGCCACCACCTCCGGTCGTCATGGAACGAGCAACACAGACAGACAGGGCGTCCTCGGCCAAAATCCGGCAAGCGGAAACCCAGACAAGGCCTCCCCTTAGGGACTATCAGGAGGAGCTTCAGGCCTAGATTGCTCTAGCCGAGTTGGCAGAATAGAACCACAACAACATTCTTGGCCAACAACGGGAACAAGCCGCGAGCCACGAAGCGAACCTCAAGCGACTGCTTGTTGAAAGGTCGGCCGCGCTTGAAGCACGAGAATGAGAGGTGATGACCCTCCAGGTCTCTATCATTGAGGCTAAAGAACGTTTCATAAAAGAAACTGAGTGGAATAGCCAACGGGAACAAGAGCTCTTTGTAGACAACCAGGAATTACGATGTCATCAAAGAGCCTTCCAGGACATGGCCAACGAACATATGCAAAAGTGGAGGATCTCGGAGGAGCAACGAGCAGAAATTTCCGATGCATATCACCAGTTGCAAACCGAGCACATCGCCGTCAAAGAACAACATCGAGACGCTTGGCGACAGGAAAGGGACGAAACTGTAGCTCAGCTCACCAACCGTTATGAACAAACCATCGCGCTCATCACTGAAAAAGAAAAAGAAAATCAAGCTACTTTAGCACTCTTTACCCGCAAAAGCCAAGCCGAAGCCAAGGCCGCAAGGGAGGCACTGGAAGTTCACCGTGCGAGCATCGGCACGGACGATACCAAAATCAAGACCCTAATCCACAAGTATCGCCAACAATTCACTACGAAGATCAAAGAAACGCTTGACCATGTCTGGCAGGAGTGGTCAGTCCAAGCCGCAGACCTACACGTACTACATGCGGATGCCGAGAACTGACGGAAGGAGGGCCGAGGGTTTTACAAGATGGATGACACCAGCATCCAGACTCTCCGTGAAGACTTAACGGAAGAATATCATACCTTGGCAACATCCCACACCGCGGCCATCGAGCAACTCTTGGAGGAATTCAACGACGATCTAATGATGTTTCGTTTAGAAGCCGAAGCGTATGAGGAAGAATGACTCGCTACCGGGAGTCACAGAGCTCCCACAACCACGGAGCAAGGAACCGAGTCACTCCCCATGGCAGCTCAACCGGAACAATCGGCCCCTACCGACCTCCACATCCCAACTGAACCACTCACCATGGCAGTTAGACCAGAGGAACCTGCCCCTACAGACCCCCACATTCCACCGGAGCCACAGATTATAACCCCGACCCCGTCTGAATCGGTCCCAATAGAGGAGGACACACATGATGACACCGCCATCCCCAACTCGGCAAGACAACCTCCATCACAACCCCACCTGCCGAGCAGTCAGCCCAACCCCACACCCCTGAGGATATCCTCGGTATATTGGAAGAGGAATAAAACCAACCTATACGCACTTGTAGGAACGAGCAATTTTTGTAATTCGTGTTGTTTTGCCAAATCCATGGTAAACCGTGGGTGGGTCCAACGGACAAAGACCTGTCCCATGGGCATGCTAGGTGTTGTCCATAGGCCAAAAATATAAATTAGTTAAATGTAATACGCCGGTAGGTAAGGTAGAGTTAGGTGAACGCCGAGTTTCGAGCCTCATAGTCAGCCGACTGCTCGGCTCTGTATGAAGAAAAAGTATATTAACCGAGGTCTGCGTACCTTGGCAAGGGGGAGATATCTAGAGCCTAGGCGAGGTCGTTTCATAGATAAGAGCTTTGTAAGGTCACCGGCTGAGAGCCATGTTTTTTTTGTAATCATCGATAACTGTTTGCAGTAATACATATCTATTAGACTCTTGTTGTTTTCATCTGTGTGCCGTCGTTTCTAAGGTCTCGATTATGTATACGACCCGGGCTCTATTCCGGGTAGGCTCTCTGTTTTCTTCCCCTAACGACGCCTCCATGCACAAGTCTTCACGTTCACTTCCCTTGATACCGATAGCTTGTAGGCATATCGAAGGTGTTTCCAACAGAATGGTTAATAGAAACTGAATTTGAGACACCTTCGGATATTTGGCAGCATAGCATATGTGCATGTACCAGATGAGAAGCAAAGGAAGCTTGATCCAATGTTGGAGAAGTGCATCCTGGTCGATTACTTGCATGAGCAGAAGGGGTATAAGTGCTATAACCCCCGGACGAAGCAGGCATGAGTAAGCCAAGATGTTGAGTTTGACGAGACGACATCATGGAGTAGTCCTTGGGGATACGCAGGTTCGTATCTTGCTCTATGCGGATGACATAGTTTTGCTCTCTGAATCCGAACACAACCTACAAAGGCACCTTAATGCCTTAGATGACTTTCATGCACAATGAGGATTGGTAGTGAATCTAGGGAAAACTAAAGTCCTTATCTTCCACACATAGGCCCAAGTTAGAGCTAAGTGTCACCTAACTATCTCCCATAGCCCAGTTGAGGTGGTTGGATCATACATCTATCTCGAAGTCACTTTCAATGCTCGGTCAGGTAAATTTTCGATGACACAGGCAACGAAGGATAGACTTACGAGAGGACATACATCCCTCTCACTCCTAGAGAGACAATGCCAGCAAGCATAGTTTCAAGAGCCACGGACTAAAGGGTGGCTCTTTGACTCATTAGTGACCCCCTCCCTCATGTATGCATCAACGGTTTGGGCTCCAGGATTACCATCTTTCATGTGGGTGCAATTAGAGAGACCATTGGTGATGATGTTATCACGCTAACTCCGAAGCAAATCGACACTACCACATGACATTATTAGGGTTGAGTTCACGTTACCCCCAATGTTAGTAGAGGCACTTTTCCAACTTGTATTCTTTCTTCATAGGATACATAGCCAACCACATGATAGAATATCTCATCAAGCCTTTAAGGCCTCTCAATCATTGTATGAGTCCGGCTATACTAGCTCATGGTATGGCATGATGGTGAGTTGACTTCTTGCGAATGGTCTAGACATTAATAACCTACCTCCCCTTAGGTACAACTACATGATTGATAACACTTTAATCTCTCACGAGGACCGCAATAAAGTAATACGCCAAGACATATGGAAAATTTACACTTGGTATAAATGGATCACACCATGAGAGTCACTCCCATCTAAAATGTTGTACTATAAGGAACACTTCATGCACTTCTCTGAGACTTGAGTTAGGTTTTATCATGCTGTTACCGATTAGGAACACTGTCTATGGTCAGTCCTTCGACCTAGACTTCCAAGTGACTGTGTGCCAACGACTTCCAAGTGACTGTGTGCTTAGGGGGATACTTCCCGTAACCTAGCAGTGTATACGGGAGACGGCTACAACCGAGCTCCTTAGACAGTGGGCTAGTGCGCACACCGCCACTCACTCCTACGCTCTTAAGAATTACAGACACACAGTAGATTAACCACATATGCATATAGATATCAGAGAAGATAGAACTCTATTACGATACGTCTCTCATTCAAAATTACACACTACCTCTCTCAGAGGTTTTCTGCCCTTTATATATGTAGGGTCTTTTCGCTGTTCACGCTTCCCGTGTGAACCGTTACATGTGTTACAATATCAGATTCTTTCCATATTATTGTGCTCTTTGTCCGTCGGTTACTATTCCGGTGGACAACACATGGCATGCTTGTGGGACAGTGCCATGGCACGTCGAACCCATCCCTTTAATCTTCTTCCAAAATGGCCTTGATGTTTGGTTCTGCTACGGTGTCCTTGTCCGGGGACAACAGAGGACCCGTAGGTGCGTCGTTGTGAGGTTCCCCTGTCTGGTTTGGAGAGCTTCTCCTGGTCTCGCGGTTGTCCTGTGTGGGTGGATCGGGTTTTGTGGGTTCTTCTTGGGCTAGGGGGTTCGATTCAGCCGTCCACGGGCTTGCGGTAGGTCGTGGTTCTGTTCCTTTCGTCACTTCCCCCGTGATGTCGGCCGCCGTTGTACGCTCTGGGGAGCAGGTTTGCGGGTCCCCTTGGTCCGAGACGTTCTCCATGTGGTCACCTGTAAGCGTATGCTCCGGTAGGTGGGGTTCCACTTGGGTGATGGTGTCGTTGTCTGGTATTGCGGGGGACTCCGCTCGCCGTTCCGTGCTGTTCACCGTAGTGGTAATTTCTGGTGACCTGGTCTGAGGTTCCTCTTGCTCGGCAGTATCCTGAATTGGTGTCGCGACAGATTCCTCGTTTGTTCGCATGCTGCTGGCTTGCGTGATCTGGGGAAACAGATCCTCCTGACTTTCGCCAAAATAATCTAGTAGCTGCGCGAGTTCTTCGGAATGTTGGTCCGCTAGCGTGTGATAGTCCTGCGCTAGTGTTATGTACACATAACGTTGGTGAGGGTAGGTCACTAATATTTACTTTAGTGAAGGGTATGTTCACTATTATTAAAAAGGGGACTAATGATTGGATAGAATGAATAATATGTGCATGCACTATCATGATTTAGACAACCAATGAATAGAGAGCCTTTTAGAAAGGCACATCTATTCAAGGGGCCTAGGAAAAGGTATAAATATGAGGCTTAGCTACCCTCATAGGGATCATCACGTCGGAAGGCTGCTATCGTAGACACCGGTGGTGCGGGCTAGGCTTTCGTCTCGACGATCGTGTTTATCTCTTCCAAGGTATTAGTCATCCTAATATCCGGCGGTATGGGACGTCAGTGGTAGGTTGGCTATGTCTAGATCATAGCTCGGGGGTGGTCGGGTGGAACGGGTTCTTCTATCCAATCTATTTTCTTCCTTATTACTTGATTTGGTCTATTGATTAGTAATAGACTCTTAACAGTGGTATCAGAGCTTTTACTAACAATTTTGTTGTTGTTTTGATGTTTTTTGCGTGTGAGCGAGGGGGATCTAACAAGGCTCGTCATGCTCTTCTCAGGATCAAAACAACACTCTAAACCCGGTATTCTTCTTTTTTGATCTCTTCTCTTTTTCTATTATGCGTTCTTTATGGTCGAATCAAATTGGTATTACGTTTTATTCTCTTTCTTTCTACCTCCTACTACGCTACGATTTTACTTATTATTATGCATCGGGCCGAGCGTGTTTGCACTAATCGCACACGCTCAACTCATGGCCTTTTGCATATTGCGATATATATCCCACTCTCTCCTCTCTTGAACTCTTACGATAATAATTATTCTTGTGCATTGGGTCGAGCGTGTTTGCTCTAATCGCACACGCTTATCTCATGGCCGTTTTGCATATGATGTTGAGTATACCACTCTTCCCCTCTATTGAGCCATCACTTGGCCGATTCTAAGGGATGATGTGGCCTTGACGAGGTGTATGTTGCCTACCTATGCCACTCTACTCTCTATTAAGCCATCAATTGGCCGATTCTATGGGATGTTGTGGCCTTGACAAGGTATATGTAGCTTACATATGCCACTTTCCTTTTTAATTAGCCATCAATTGGCCGATTCTAAGGGATGATGTGGCCTTGACGAGGTATATGTCACTTACCTATGCCACTTTCCTCTTTAATTAGCCATTACTTGGCCGATTCTAGGGATATGTGGTGGTCTTGAGGAGGTGCATGTCAACTACCCTAGGGTTTCGTATCTTAGGGCATGTTTGATTCCATACACCTAATTGTTGATTATTCTAATTAAATCTTAATTTCATAAGTATTGTTTCACTTATATGATTTTCTAGTAATTATTATTTACCCGCCCACAATTAACTCTCCTTTTTCCACTTCCTTTTCATGTATAAAGTATTTACATCGTTTATTTTTAATGTAACCTTTACGAGTAGACTATTTTTTTCGTATGGAGTGGCTTGTTGAACGATTTTTTTTCAACGGGTCATCTAGGTTTAACTCTTATCATCAAGCCTTAGAAAACGAGTAAAACCATATGAGTTCCCTTATTGATGTTTTACTCATGGATTTGAGTATTACATCTTTGCGCACAACACCGTCATCACTTGTATCAATTTGTGGCTTATGTCACAATTGTGCAAGTTATAACAATCATATTGGGATGTATATGTGCATACCTTGCACTTCCCATTTATTTGTGACATTGTTTTTTTCGTAGGTAACACATGGGTTCTTTTTTTTACCCTTGTTTTCGTCACTACTTAACTCTTATGAGTAGTGCCTTATTTTATCATTTTATCATCACGTTTGCTTATTGCTCGCAAGACTAGAATATTACTTGTGAGTGCACTTGTTTTTTCACGTAATACACTTTCTCGACCATATAATACATGATGGGTTGGCATTAATATAAGGCTATCTAGGAAATTTCATTGATGTAAGAACCATGGTTGAGCCTCAGGGAGCCGCCATGATTACTCAAGATAGAGATCCGAGAAATACATCTTAGCTATGTTTTCCCCCATGGTTTTTAAAACACCATAGTGTTACCATAGTTATCGGATCTCGAATCACATCTCATATGTCTAGAGGGGTAAAGACATGAGATACTTTCTTGGATAAAGTTCTTTCAATCAAAATTTCAAGCATTCATTTTGCTTGTGTATTTTCTGAACCTCCTTATTTTATTACATACCCACAGCGTGCATCATGGAACAAGTTTTGAACGCAGTTGGAACGATCTCTCCAAATGAGACCTCTCAACCCCAATCCGCATCTCGCACACAAGCTGAGATCACTATTGAGCAATTGCTCACTACTACCTTGAATCAATTGGCCGAAATGAGACAGGCCAATATGGCATTGGAAAAGAAATTCCAAGAATTAACTATTGAGTCCAAGAAAGAAGGTGAACCTTCCTTCGTAGTCACGCCTTTCAAGGGAGATAAGAAAGAAAGAACCGAGGAGGCCATTAGCACTTGGCTTGGTCGTTGGGAGTCTCACTTTGAGCTTCATCCCAAGCCCGATGCAGTAAAAATTGGTTATGTCGGTCGTGAGTTAGGTGGCCGAGCTGCTACTTGGTGGCGTGGCCTAAGGACCGCAAAAAACTTACCCACAACTTGGGAAGGTTTCGTTGATGTTTTTAAGAAACAATTCTTGCAGCCACCTTCTCAAACCGAACAAGCGCAACACTTGCTCACATTGTCTAGTAAGCCATTTACCTCTCTCGAGGATTATGTGCATCACGCTCGGACCCAGATCCAAAAATCGGGACTTACGGGTGAGAAATGGTTTGTCGCTTGTTTTTTGAATGGTATTCCCAATGGGGATTATCATTGGATTGTCCATGACAAGGACCCCACAACTTTCGAGGAAGCCGTCAACATTGTGCTGCAATACCATAGGACTTCCAAGAAAGACCACAATAAACCTGAGTTCGCCAAAACTCCGAATGTCAAGTTCATTGGGAAACGTAAGCAATCCAGTGACACTCTTGACCGCGACTCAAAGAAACCGAACCTCTTCTGTGCATATTGCAAGAAGCGGGGCCACACAAAGGATACCTGTCGTCGTCTTGAGAGGAAGTCAATGAACACCCCTCCTCAAGACAAATCTACGAGTCACACAGGTGAGTCTTTTGATATTGTTGAAGTTCATACCAATCACTTAAGTTTATGTGAATGCACTTTTCCTTCACATTTACTTGGACCTAATGATTTACTCCGAGCAGTCGGATATATCAATGGAACACAAGCACATTTCTTGTTTGATTCCGGTAGTTCTCACAATTTTCTTAATGATCACTTTGTGCAGCAAATGGAGCTCCACATAAACGCAAGTGATCATATCTATCAAGTTCACATGGCAAATGGAAACGTTCAATACATCAGTGGCATTGTTTGTCAACTGCCAATTCAAATAGATACTTATTTGGAGAAGCTTGACTTTCATGTTATGAAATTACAATCCGCAGATGTCATTTTAGGATATCCTTGGTTTTTTAATAAAAACCCTTCTTTGTCCATTGATTGGGTTAATCACTCAATCACATTTGAACTTAATAATTGTAAACATTTTATTCAATGTTCCAAACTTCCTTCTCATTCACTTGTGTCTTCTAAATCTTTAAGTGAGTATTCTAGTTCATTAATTTATTCGTGTGTAATTGATCCTGCGGTTCAATTTTATTATTTTAATATTGATGCCACACAATTACCACATTTTGAGCAACGATTACTCGACTCTATTTTAGAGGATTTTCAAGATGTGTTTCCTACTGAATTACCGCTTACTTTACCACCTAAACGTAATGTGGACCATCAAATTGAACTCATCCCTGGGGCTGCTCCTGTGAGCATTCCACCTTACCGACTTAGTCGATTAGAAGAGGATGAGATCGCTAAACAACTTAAGGAATACTTGAGTATGGGCCACATTAGGTATAGTAAATCACCTTGGGGTGCGCCAGTTCTATTAGTCAAGAAGAAGGAAGGTTCGTGGCGAATGTGTATCAATTATCGCCGTTTGAATAAAATGACAATTAAGAATGCATATCCATTACCTCGTGCCGATGATTTGATTGATCGTTTGCACGGGGCTCGATATTTTATGAAAATTGACTTACGAACTGGTTATCATCAGATTCGCATCGCCGAGGATGATATTCCTAAAACCGCTTTTCGTACGTGCTATGGCCATTATGAGTTTTTAGTCATGCCGTTTGGGTTGACTAATGCTCCAGCCACATTCCAACAAGCGATGAATGATGTTTTCCGAGATCAACTCGGTGATTTTGTTGTCGTCTTCTTGGATGATATTTTGATATATAGCCGTACCTTGCAAGATCATGTTCAACATGTTCGATTTGTTTTGCGAAAGTTGCGTGACAACTCTTTCTATGCAAAACATTCAAAATGTGACTTCTTCCAAAAATCTATTGTGTACCTAGGTCATTTAATTACAGAAAATGGCGTTGAAATTGAACCTTCTCGTATTGAAAAGGTTAAACTTTGGCCCATTCCTCGTAATATTCGTGAACTTAGATCATTCTTAGGGTTTGTTGGATTTTTACGAAAATCAATTCGTAACTATTCCAAATTGACTACGCCATTAACTGACCTTTTAAAAGGTCATCCACGTAAGTCTGTCAAACCAATTTCATGGAATGAACAACTTGACAAATCATTTGAGACACTCAAGGAGCATGTGTGTCAGGCTCCCACTCTTCTATTACCAGACCCTTCTAAGCCTTTCTCAATTGAAACCGATGCTAGTGATTATGCTATTGGTGCCGTTCTTTATCAAGGTGGTCACCCTATTGCTTTTGAAAGTAAGAAGCTTGATGCTACTCAATCTCGGTATTCGGTTCAAGAGAAAGAGTTGTTTGCAGTGATACACGCACTTAAAACATGGACGCACTATCTCTATGGAAATAAATTTGTGGTTACAACAGACCATCAATCATTAAAGTATTTTTGTGACCAGCCCGATCTTGTTGGTCGTAAAGGCCGTTGGGCTGACCTTATGCAAGATTTTGATTTTTCCATACGATATCGCAAGGGTTCTATGAACACCGTTGCTGATGCTCTTAGTCGCATTAAAGAAGTTAACATGCTTAGCTTCACGGAAATAAAATCTGATCTTTTAGATCACCTTCGAGGGAAATACCTTGATGACAGTTATTTCTCAAAATACTGGACGAAAGCCGAATCTGGTTTAGATGCCGATACTAGCACCCTACCCTCGAAGGCGACCTTTCACATTACAAACGGTTTGCTCTACCGTAGTGGAAAGGTTTGTGTTCCAGATTTACCAAATGTTAAACAGAAAATTTTTCATGAATGTCATGATGCACCATCTGCTGGTCATCCTGGAATACAACGCACACTCGTTCTCATCTCGTGTACTTTTTTCTGGCCTAAGATGCGCTCTGACGTGCATAAATACGTAACTCAATGCTTACAATGTCAGATTAATAAGTCGGAACGACTTAAAGCTGCTGGTCTTTTACATCCCTTAGATATTCCGAACAATAAATGGGAAAGTATCTCGATGGATTTTATTGTTAGTTTACCTCGTACACAGAGGGGTCATGATGCCATATGGGTTGTCGTTGACAGGCTAACAAAATTAGCTAGATTTATTCCTACAAAAACCACGGTAACCGCTCAACAATTGGCTTATCAATTTGTTGATGAGTTATTTCGTTTTTATGGATTACCGATGGATATTGTTAGTGATCGAGATTCCAAGTTTACTAGTGACTTTTGGACTCAGGTCTTTAAGAAACTAGAAACTACGTTGAGCATGAGTTCCGCAGATCATCCTCAGTCTGATGGACAAACTGAACGAGTTAATCAAATTATTGAGGACATGCTTCGAGCTTATGTAGCAAAAACCCCTTCTAAGTGGGAGCAATACCTTCCTATCTTAGAATTTGCCTATAATAGCTCTAAACATACATCCACTGGATATAGTCCTTTTATGTTGATGTATGGTTTTCAGCCACGTGCCCCAGTTGATGTCACGATTCATCATGATACATTAGACAGTACACGCAATTTTTTGCAAGACATGAACCAAATGTTGCATATTGCCAAAGAAAATGTCAAGACAGCTCAAGATCGTGCTCGATTTTATGCTGATCAGGATAGACGTCCTCGTGCATTTACTATTGGTCAAAAAGTTTTTTTGCGTGTCCCGACTGATTCTACGTCATTATCTACGGGCAAGTGCGCTAAGTTAGCCCCACGATATTGTGGCCCATTTGAAATCCTTAAGCGAGTTGGGTCATCTGCTTATCACCTTGCCTTACCTCGTAACATTGGTATTCATCCTGTTTTTCACGTCAGTCGTCTAAAACCATTTTTAGGCTCTGGTGATAACACCATCACAATCCAAGATCTTGTAACATTAGAGGATTTTTCTTACAAACCTCATGTTCCTGAACGAATTCTTGATTCTCGTACTAAACGTTTACGTTCTAAAGAGATTCGGCTATTCAAGATCAAATGGATGGATAAACCTATTGATGATGCCACATGGGAACGCGAGCATTCGCTTAAGGCACAATTTCCTCACTTTATATTGCAAGAGTGCAATCTTTTGAAGTAGGGGAGTATGTTATGTACACATAACGTTGGTGAGGGTAGGTCACTAATATTTACATTAGTGAAGGGTATGTTCACTATTATTAAAAAGGGGACTAATGATTGGATAGAATGAATAATATGTGCATGCACTATCATGATTTAGACAACCAATGAATAGAGAGCCTTTTAGAAAGGCACATCTATTCAAGGGGCCTAGGAAAAGGTATAAATATGAGGCTTAGCTACCCTCATAGGGATCATCACGTCGGAAGGCTGCTGTCGTAGACACCGGTGGTGCAGGCTAGGCTTTCGTCTCGACGATCGTGTTTATCTCTTCCAAGGTATTAGTCATCCTAATATCCGGCGGTATGGGACGTCAGTGGTAGGTTGGCTATGTCTAGATCATAGCTCGGGGGTGGTCGGGTGGAACGGGTTCTTCTATCCAATCTATTTTCTTCCTTATTACTTGATTTGGTCTATTGATTAGTAATAGACTCTTAACAGCTAGGTCCTCGCGTATTGCTGCAATGCTTTGCTCATTGAGTTTATAGAAGCCTCGACCGTCTTTCCTCCGGTTCTCCCAGTCCGCTCGATACGCATGCAATTCCGCTGCTTGTGCAGCCCACGCCATCCATCCTTTGTCTAGTGATGTTTTCAATTGCACCGTAAACCTCTCCCGATTCATTTGTAGAAGGATACGCATGTTGTCTGTGATGGCTTGGCAACGGTTGCATGCTTCTTCCACGGATTTCTTGAGGTTTGCAATTTCTTGTTGACTAACTGCCACTCCTTCTTCATATGTGCTCTTCCTACCTGCCCAAAGTTGAGATTCCTTTGCATGTAGTTCTTCCATTTTTCCCACCAACTGCTCGTCGAACCATGCTTTCTTTTTCTCCAATAAGGCATGGAGTCCCACGATTGCCGCCTCTGATTTTTTCGCTTCCTCTCGTAATTGGGCGTTTTCTTCTTTTGTCCGGGTGTGCTGTGCTATCTCCGCAACGAGTTTCTCTTCAAGGGTCTTTACTACCTTTTGGCCGTTGGCCCAGATGTCTTTTTCCCTGTCTGAGGACTGGCGAAGTCAACGCGGAGGCGGTCAATTTTTGATTCCGCTAGTTGTACGGTCCGTTTTGCTTTTGAGGCAATGGTGGTCTGAGCATCAATCTCTTCCTTCAGGGCTTCGACGCCGTTGTTTGGTGGTGGAGCTGCCTGTTGCGCCGTAGTCGCGTTATTTTCCAACTCCGCGATGCGTTCGTTGGCTTTTTGCAGCTCGACTTGGGTCAGTTTTGAAAACGTGAGTGTTTGCGGAAGCGTAAAACAGAGAACAACACAGAGAGAGAGAGAGAGAGAGAGAGAGAGAGAGCAGAACGTAATTTCAAAATTATTTTCAAAATTATTCAGCCGATCCGGCTCCGGTTGAGCTTGCCGCTCAACACTCCCCCTCAAGCTCAACCTGAGGTGGGGTCGTAGTGTCGACCTCTGTGGCAGTCGGTTCTTCCAACTGACTTCTCTTGGCGTCACTCTGCCTTGCTCGCGCTCCTCGTTCGGTCCGGTCCCGTTTGCCGCGACCCCTTTGGTTCTGCACGCCTCGACCCTCTCGGTCGGCATGTCTGCTCAATAGGCCCATCTCAGCACTCACATTGCTGTGACTCCGGCGCTTGCCGATCCGTCAGTTCTCCCACGATGGCATCGACTTCCGCTGTGTCCGTGTCCCCTTGTCCTTCAGTCGATCCGACTCATCCGGATCCATCTGTTGATCCGAGTCAGCTGTCTCCGACTCGTTCCAGCTCTTGTCCGAATCGGTACACTCCGATTCGACTTCCGGCTTCAGGCCTCTCACTGCATCAGACCACTTCCGAGTCTTGGCCTTCTCCATGCTTCCCTCGACTTCTTCAGTCGGTGAATCGAAATCGAATTCTTCATTCGACTCCGCATCATGGTCAGTACCGTCGTGATGACCTTAGCACAACATGCACTTCTCTTCCTGAGTGCACAACTCTTCTTCACAGCCGCTTGCTCCGACCTGTTCGGATGTGTCGACTTCCTTCGTCGACTCGGCTTCCTTCATCTTCTTGTCTCCTCTTCTTCTGGCTCTCCTCTTACCGACGGGTTCAACAGTTTTTTGGCCTTTGCCCGTTTCGGTAGAGACTTTGCCCTTGCTTCTCCCCCTCAAGTGCAGCACGTTGAGATGCTGAATACCAAGCATGTCGGTAAAGTGCTGCAACTTGTCTGATCCGAGCGGCTTGGTGAAGATGTCGGCAACTTGCCGATTCGTATGAACATACCGTAGGTCAACTTCACCGCTTAGGACCCGCTCACGCACGAAGTGGTAGTGCACCTCGATGTGCTTTGTGCGAGCATGGAACACAAGGTTCCCGGCGAGCTGCAGGCTGCTCATGTTATCGCAGTAAATCGGGATCGGGGTCGGTACCTCGATCCGCAAGTCTCGTAGCAGTCGCTGAAGCCAGATGGCTTCACAAGTGGCAACGGTAGCGGCCCGGTACTCAGCCTCAGTGCTTGACAAAGCCACTGTGGGCTGCTTCTTGCTGCTCCACGCAACGGCCGCGCTACCTATGGAGAACATGTATCCGGAAGTGGAGCGGCGATCAGACGCATCGCTGGCCCAGTCAGCATCTGTGTAACCGACAAGCTCTTCGGGTATACCTCGCCGGTATAGCAGTCCCCGGTCCTTAGTGCCGCTGACATACCGTAATATTTGTTGCGCGCACTGAAGGTGCTCCACGGTCGGCTTCTACATGAACTGACTTACCATGCCGATCGGATAGCTGATGTCGGGTCGGGTGATGGTTAAGTAGATCAGGCTCCCGACAACCTGTCGGAACCGTTTCTCATTGTAGGCCGGTCCGGAGTTGGGACGGAGCTTCTGGTTCCGGTCCAGGGGTGTGGAGACAGGTCGGCAATCCGTCATGCCGAACTTATACAGCATATTCAACACGTAATGTCGTTGTGAGAGCAATATGCCGTCGGGGGTCCAGATCACTTCGATCCCAAGAAAATAATGAAGGTCCCCCAGGTCCTTCATTTCGAATGCGTCCGACAACTGGGACTTGACGCGGTTGATTTCGGGAAGACCCGGTCCGGTGATGACTAAATCATCCACATACAAGAGTATACATACCGGACCGTCAGAGCCTTGCCGGATGAACAACGAAGAGTCCGACTTAGAGATAGCAAACCCCAGCTTACGCAACCGGTGCGTGATCTTCGCGTTCCAGGCTCGGGGGGCTTGCTTCAAGCCGTAAAGCGACTTCTTCAGTCGGCATACCGCCGACTTGTTCATCTCCAATTGAAATCCGGGGGGCTGAGTCATAAAGACTTCTTCTTCAAGCTCTCCTTGAAGGAAGGAGTTCTTCACATCCATCTGGTGAAGATGCCACCCCCTTGCCGCAGCAACCGCCAGTACCACACGAACCGTCGTCATCTTCGCCACAGGAGCGAAGGTCTCGTCGTAGTCGATTCTGTGGGTCTGCGTGTATCCCTTCGCCACTAACCGGGCTTTGTACCGGTTAACAGAACCGTCGGCGTTGTACTTGACCTTGTACACCCACTTGCATCCGATCGGTTTACAGTGACGGGGAGGATCAACTAGGTCCCAAGTTTCGTTGGCATCGAGTGCCCGCATTTCTTCGTCCATAGCGGCACGCCAATTTGCGTCCTTTGCCGCTTCTGCGTAGCTCTCCGGCTCACGCACTTCTGTCACCTTAGTCATGTACACATAATGGTGCGCCATGTATTCATTGTACCCGTATCACATGACGGGATCCTTCTGGCGGGTTGATAGGCGCAACGCACTGTCACCTGATTTGAGGCCCTTCTTGGCCAGTTCGGTCTTCGTTGCCGAAGATCCGCCTTTCTCCTTTCCGGAGTCGGATATGCACCGATCTGACTCATCGTTGCCGGTTTCGAATTCCGGCATCTTCCTCTTCCCCTTCTCTTTGCGCGTGAACCGTTTCCTCGGTTCCTTGCGCGGGGAGAGCACGACAGAGTCTCCACCACTTGCCGTCTCTTCATCCGACTGGTCCAACCGACTCAGTCACTCGTTCGGTCCACTCAACCGTAACGATTCTGGACTCTCATCTTGAGTCCTGGCTTCATCATCCTCTGCCAGGGCTGATTCAGGCTCACTGGTCTGATCTTCCGACATTGGGTCGGGATCGGAAGTCGGAGTCGGTACGGAGTACCAGGATGCCGATTCATCGAACTCGACATCCCGGCTAACTCGGACTTCCTTCGTCCGGGGGTTATAGAACTTATACCCCTTTTGCTTTTGAGCATAGCCGACTAGGATGCATTTTTCCGATTTTGCATCCAGCTTTCTCCGCTTCTGATCGGGCACATGCACATACGCTATGCTGCCGAATATCCGAAGGTGTCTTAAGTTCGGCTTGCGCCCGAAATACAGCTCATGAGCTGACACCTTGTCACCAATGCGGTTTTGTATGTAGACGGCCGTCCGGACCGCCTCCGCCCAGTAGAACCGGGGCATGCTCTTCTCCTCCAGCATTGCCCTTGCCGCTTCGACGAGTGTTTGGTTCTTCCTTTTGGCCACACCGTTTTGCTCTGGTGTGTATCTACAGCTGAACTCCCGCCGAATTCCCTTCTGCTGCAGATAACTAGTGAATTGGCCGGAAAAATATTCCTTTCCGCCATCCGACCGAAGGCATTTGATCTTCCTCTCTGATTCCCGTTCCACCATCTTCTGGAGGCTCCAGAAACAGTCGAAGACTTCGCTCTTCCACTCAATGAGGTAGATCCAAGTATGTCGAGTATAGTCGTCGATGAAGGAGACGAAGTACCGGCTCCCGCCAAGGCTTACACTTTGTGCCGGTCCCCACACATCCGAATGGATGAGATCGAGCTTGTTACGGCTCCGGTTCCGTTCGGTGGGGAATGGAAGCCGGTGTTGCTTCCCAAGTTGGCAGGCTTCACAGATTTTGGCTCTCCGGCCGTTGAACTTCGGCAAACCGACAACGACTTGTTTCGTTTGCAGGTCTTGAAGCCTCCGGTAGTTGACGTGGTCTATCCGGTTGTGCCACAGGTCGATATCCGACTCGACCTTCTGTCGTTTCGCGAACAGAGCGGTGCCAAAGTCATTGGTGTTGAGGATAAACATCCTCCCGTCTCTGCGCCCTTGCGCAATGACTTCGCCGTCATCCTCAATGAAGCATCCGAGGTGCGTAAACCGCACCTGCATCCCCTGGTCGACAATCTGACCGACGGACACCAGGTTCTTTGTGATTGTCGGAACGTGTAATACGTTCATCAGCTTCCCTTTCTGTCCGACGTGGCTGAGGGACTTCTCTGACGTGCATGATTGGGTGAGGAGTGTCGTCTCCGGTTTCGACTACTCCTGGTTGATCCGGTTTCTCCAGAAAGGAGAACCACTCTTTGTGGCTCGTCATGTGGTTCGACGCGCCAGAATCAACATACCACACTTCCTCCGTTTTGGAAGTGGTCTTCTTCATTGAGTTTTCCTTGTGATTCATCACCAAGGCTGGCCCCTTACCGGCCTTTCCGGTTCCGGATCCTCTTGATCCGTTTGCGTAGTGCGAGTTTTGCCGGCCATCCTTACCGGTCTTGCCGGATCCGGATTTGTCCGAATCGGCACGCTTTCTCCAGCACTCGCTTTCCCTGTGGCCTTTTTTGCCACAGTACCAACATTCCGTAGCGGATTTGTCTTGCCGGCCTCCGGCACCGCCTTGACTCCCCCTACTCGTGGAAGTCCCGGAACTCTATCGGCACGCTCATAGTGCCTCCGTTCCTGCTCTTGCCGGCCGCCTCCATTGCGTGCCGACCCACCTCTTCCACCACGCCCATGGAGCCGATCCGTTCCCATGTACAACATTCGGCTGTCCGGGGATGCACTGGTAGATGCACCGGCGTGGTTCTCCTCTACAAGGAGCATCGACTGTAAGTCGAGGAATGAGGGGGTATTCTCCCTTGTACACACTGCAGTCCAGAACGCTCTGAACTTGGACGCCAGGCCTCCGAGACATACCTGCACCATCTCGTCTTCCTCTACGGTAACATTGATAGAGGCGAGCGAGTCGCAGATCTCCTTTATCCGGCCCGTGTAGTCTGTCTGTCGAACATTGCTCAACTCCTGTCTGAGTTGCAGCTTCCGGGCAGTGGTGCTTGCGGCGAAAACCTTTTTCAGGTTCCCCCAAGCATCCTTCAGTGTCTTGGCGTCACGGATGTGGCTGAGCAGCTGATCGCCGACACTGGACGCGAAGCAGTACATCACCCTGCTTGCCACCTGTTCCCATACCGGGAAGTCCTTGTGTGCCGAGTCGGGCGCCGCATCATTCGCTCCTTCGACATAACTCCAGTACCCGTGTCCAAGCAGGTACTGGTGCATCTTGTAAGACCAGGATGCGTAGTTGCTCCTGTCGAGCTTCTCCACCGGGAGCGACGTAGCCATGCCTCTATCCATGTCTTCTACTGTGTCTGTTTTCGACCTGTTAGGGTTTTCTTCTCAAGAGTAAATGTCTGCAGCAGAGGTTCTCAACCCTCGTGCTCTGATACCATGAAAATGTGAGTGTTTGCGGAAGCGTAAAACAGAGAACAACAGAGAGAGAGAGAGAGAGAGAGAGAGAGAGAGAGAGAGAGAGAGAGAGAGAGAGAGAGAGAGAGAGAGAAAAAGAGCAGAACGTAATTTCAAAATTATTTTCAGACTCTCTATGCACACTGTGCTAAGTAGCACTATTTATACAAGTCCTCTTGGGACTGACAGAAGTACCATGTACTTCAATGCTCACACGAGCATCTGACACTTACTACGAGACTATAGCTACCTAGTAGTCTATCCTATACTAGGCTTCCGATTGGACTTCCGGTTACGGATTGCACCCGGCCTCCACTGCTTGCCGGTTCAGTTGCTCACCGTCATACCGATCCGTCTCGCTTACCGGCTCCGGCTTATTCAGCCGATCCGGCTCCGGTTGAGCTTGCCGCTCAACAAGTTTAACCTTCTTCCAGATATTCTTATTTTTAATGGCCATCTCCTTAGCGCCCATGCTGTTAGGAACAATACTAAGACAGAGAAGGAATTAGTACTAAAAGAAGTATTAGTACTAAGAGAGGTGAAGAACTCTCGAGAGAAGGAAAGAGTGAGTGAGAGGGAGGGAGAGAGAGATCGAGAGAGAGAGAGTGATGATAAGAAAAGATATATATTATATGAAGAAAGAAAGAAAGAAAGAAAGATGTATTAACGTCTTCTAAGGCCAAATTTGGCCCATGAGACAATTGGTTTACAACAATAGAGTATTTATCCAGTCATCATAACTAAAAATAAAATTAAGTAAAAAAAAATAGAACTTAAACTAAAAGAGTTCTAGTAGTGTACAATATGTAGTATACTCGAAAGTGACTATACACTAAGCCTAATTTTATTTCCACCCAAGCCTCTTGAAAAGAAGTGGGGGGTCAAAGGGTCTTGATGTGGGTTCCAATGTAGAGAGTGCCCTAGCCATGGCTTCTAGGCGGTGTAGCTCACGTTCCCTTATTTTTAATATTGCTTCCACATCACGTTGAGTTGTTTTGAAACCCGGCACCCGAGGACGTCTGGTTCTTCTCTGGTTTTCTGCCTCATCAATGGAAAGGCCGGGTGGTGCAAGTGTGTCGGCATTCGTTGTCTCCTCAGGTTCCTGAAAAATTGCATTTGTTACATGTTCGTGATCATTAGCAACATTATTGTCAACATTTTGTAATTTATTCTCTCTATGTTGTTTTAGCTCTAGAATGTATTTGCCTAATTTCTTTATATCTAGAGTATCTAATAGTTTGGGGAGGGTGGGAGACGGACCAAGTATGTCTTGGTATTTTGCCCTTATCTCGGCATAGGTTGGACACTTGCATGTAAAGTGGTACTCATCCTCTATCTCTATGTGACATAACCTACATATCCTTTCCTCCCTAGGGACTCCACTAGTACGGCCATTTTCAATCTCAAGTTGGTGAGACGATATTCTAAGTTGTCCAATGGCAACCCTTAGTGCATGTGGTAAGAATACATCTAGATATTTTGGCCGTGTGATAAAACCTAACTCAGAGAAGTGCATGAAGTGTTTCTTATAGTACGACATTTTAGATGGGAGTGGCTCTAGTGGGGTGATCCATTTACACCGAGTGTAAATTTGCCATATTTCTTGGCGTATTACTTTATTGCGGTTCTCATGAGAGATTAAGGTGTTATCACTCGTGTGGTTGTACCTAAGGGGAGGTAGGTTATTAATGTCTAGACCATTCGCAAGAAGCCAAGTCACCATCATGCCATACCATGAGCTAGTATAGCCGGACTCATACAATGATCGAGAGGCCTTAAAGGCTTGATGAGATATTCTATCATGTGGTTGGCTATGTATCCTATCAATAAAGACTACAAGTTGAAAAAGTGCCTCTACTAGCATTGGGGGTAATGTGAACTCGGCCCTAATAATGTCATGTGGTACAATCGATTTGCTTCGGAGTTGGCGTGATAGCATCATCACCAATGGTCTCTCTAATTGCGTCCACATGAGGGATGGTAATCCTGGAGCCCAAACCGCTGATGCATACATGAGGGAGGGGGTCACTAATGAGTCAAAGAGCCACCCTTTAGTCCGTGGCTCTTGAAAGTGTGCTTGGTGGCATTGTCTCTCTAGGAGTGAGAGGGATGCATGTCCTCTCGTGAGTCTATCCTTCGCTGCCTGTGTCATCGAAAATTTACCTGAGCGGGCACTAAAAGTGACTCCGAGATATACGTACGATCCAACCACCTCGACTGGGCTATGGGAGATAGTTAGGTGACACTTAGCTCTAACTTGGGCCAATGTGTGGAAGATAAGGACTTTCGTTTTCCCTAGATTCACTACCAATCCTCGTTGTACACAAAAGTCATCTAAGGCATTGAGGTGCCTCTGTAGGTCGTGTTCGGATTCAGAGAGCAAAACTATGTCATCCGCATAGAGCAAGATACGAACCTGCGTATCCCCAAGGACCACTCCGGTGCCTCCCTCACGAGCAATAAAATCTGTGATCTCATCAATGTAGATCCCAAAAAGCGTCGGTGATAGGGGGCAACCTTGTTTTACACCAATAGTGCTAGTGAAACGATTGGATAGGCCACCTGGGCATCGGACACACCCGGACACTTGTTCATATAGTTCATATCATCTGGTATCCTCAAGCTTTTAAGTCTATCAGACAACCGATCTCTAGGGACTGTGTCAAAGGCTTTGCGGAAGTCCACAAAACAACAATATAATCTCTTCTTGCGAGCCCTAGTTTGGTCAATTAGGCATCTAAGTGTGAAGATGTGATCAATAGTGGAGAAGGCTGGTCTAAAGCCAGCTTGTTCAGGTGCACGAAGGTTTAGGGTCTCCATGTAGTCGCTAAGCTCTGCTTCCATTACTGCACCATATAACTTAGCAAGGGTATGGCCTATCATAATGGTCCTATATGTATTTGGGTCCATGGGGTCCCCCCCTTTATGTATGGGGGTCACTGTATTCATAGTCCACTGTGGTGGAAAACCCTCCGCAAGGGCACGATTGAAGATTAGAGTTAGCAAGGGAGCTAGGCACTCTCTCGCATATATAATGTGTTCTGCTCGCAATCCTGTGTGGTCCATGGACTTCCTATGTTGTAATTTCTTTATGACCTTCATGACCCTAGAGGTCGTGAAAAGTGTCCCCGTGGTAGGCCGGGGTGTGGAAGGCATTGGAAGAGAATGTACAGTAGTAGCTAGGAGGCTTAAGACTGGCGTTAAACCAATTTGGTTCGAAATAATGCCTTGTGCCTCCTTTTATAGTGTTCTAAGGAATACTCCTGAAGTTTCTAAAATGTTCCAAAGAAATCTGGAATATACATCAATTTTCTATAATAAAACATAAATGAAAATAATATTCTACGTATTACAATGTATGGTCTAATGGTCAAGAGCTTGACCCACGTAGCATAAGGTCATGGGTTCGAGTCTTGCTATATCATGACACTATTCCCCTTTTAAAACGATGAGTGTAACGAGTTGTTTTGGATTGAGGACCCGGTTTTTCTAGATATTGACGATGGAAGTCTTCAAGAAGAGCATGAGCATTGGTGACATTCTCTATCGGTTCCCAAGTATGCTCGTTGGGACTATATCCTAGCCAATCGACTAGATAGTAGAGCTTGTTGTGAACAATCTTAGAATCAAGGATGGCGACAACCTTGTACTCAGGTCCATCTTCAAGGTCGATCGGGGGTGGAGGCTGTGTAATACGTCCTGGGATGGTGCTCTCTTGATAGGGTTCGAGGAGAGAACTATGAAACACCGGATGTATTCGAAGTTGCGGAGGTAGATCAAGACGAAAAGCGACATCATTAATCTCTCCTATAATACGGAAAGGACCCAATCGCCGACAATCCAACTTCTCGCATGGGCGAGTAGTCTTGATGTGTCATCGTAGTAGCCATACCTGATCTCCAATGTTAAAACGGGATGGGAGTCGATGACGATCTGCATAAACCTTGTGTGTTTGTTGAGCTTGTTGGAGATGAGTAGATAAATCCGCTTGTATCTTGCGTAACCGCTCCAAACGATCCTCTGCGCAAGGATTTGTGGACAGCTCTGGGGTTTCAAGTACACACCACCGTGGGTGACATCCCATATAAGCATAAAATGGCGTAACTTTAGTCGATGCGTGGATAGAGTTATTATAGGCAAATTCGATGAAGTGGAGAATATCTGCCCAGTCATCTTGATGATAGCTGAGAAAGCACCGTAGATACTGCTCCAACGTTTGATTTGTTCATTCAGCTTGGCCGTCGGTTTGTGGGTGGTAGCCGGAGGAGAGGTTACAAGTGACCTTGAGCATTTTAAAAAGGTGCTTCCAGAATTTTGACACGAATTAGGGTCCACGATCACTGATGATACTATCGGGAAGTCCATGATGCCGACATACTTCACGCATGACAATTTCGGCGGTGTCTTCACTGGAGATTTCCTTAGTACATGGCAAGAAATGAGTCATCTTCTTATATCGATCTACCACTGTTACAATCGCATTGAACCCCTTAGAGACTAGAAGATCTGTGATGAAGTCTAGAGCAATGGATTGCCACGGCTTGCTTGGAATTGGTAATGGTTCTAATAAACCATATGGATGATGCCTTGGCATTTTCGCTCTGTAGCATATATCACAAGTTCGAACAAAATCTTCGACAAATTGTCGCATACGGGGCCACCAGAATGATCATTGTACTAAATCTAATGTTTTAGTACTACCAAAATGCCCCGTTGTATATGTGTCATGATAGTTTTGTACTACTCGAAGGTGGCAAGAACCATTAGGAACATACAAAAGTTCTTTAAAGAAGAGTAATCCATCATGGTATTTGAATTGCCGATAGTCCGTACCTGGTGGTTGCGACTGTGAACACGATGCTCGAGAGGGATCAATTTGTGCTAGTATAGCTTGGGCAAAAGCATCTGTCTTCAGGTCTGCACGTATGATATTGATAACGTGGGAATCCATGGGCATGCCAAAGACCTGTGTTGCTTGCAGTCGTGCCGGTCCCAAGATTACTTGCTTTTGGTTATCGAAAGCTGGCTCGCCGGGACGCGGTGCTAGGTACGATCGTCGTGATAATGCATCTGCTTTCCCTTGATGCTTCCCAGGTTGATATATAATCTTGAAGTCGAAATGCATGAGAAAATGGGCCTACCGAGCTTGACGTCGATTTAACACACGAGCGTCTTGAAAATAGGCGAGGTTTTTGTGGTCACTGAATACAGTGACTTGATGAGAAGATCCCTCTAGAAAATGCCTCCATTGCATAAAAGAGTCCACTATAGCCAATAGCTCTTTATCATGAATTTTGTAGTTGATTTCGGTGGCGTCAAACTTGTGTGAGTGAAAAGCCATAGGATGTAGCTTTTCATCATTACCTCGTTGTGATAGAATGCTCCCCAATGCAAAATCCGATGTGTCCGCTTCGATGATGAATGGTTTTCCTGGATCAACGTGAGCTAGAATCGGAGCCGATGTAAATTCCTGTTTAAGATTCTCAAAAGACATGTTTGCTTCTTCAGACCAAATGAATGATTGTCCCTTCCTAGTAACTTGTGGAAGAGGCAAAACGAGCTTTGAGTAATCCTTTATAAACTTCCGGTAAAAATTGGCAAAGCCTAGAAAGCATTGCACATCCCGCACCGAATGCGGAGTCTGCCATTCTACCACCGTTTTGACCTTAGCTGGGTCCATGGAGATGCCTTTTGAGGAAATGACATAGCTGAGAAATTCCAACTGGTTGCACCCGAAACTACATTTTTCCAGCTTTGCATAGAGACCATGTTCTCGAAGTCGTTTTAGTACTAATAGTACATGAGAATCATGCTCTTCTTGGGTCTTTGAGTAAACCAGTAGATCATCCAAATATATGATTAGACACACATCCAAGAGATCTCAGAAAATATCATTTGCCATGTGCTGGAAGACTGTTGGCGCATTAGTGAGGCCAAACGGCATGACTGTATACTCGAAGTGCCCATATCTGGTGCGGAACGCGGTCTTCCATTCATCTCCTGGTGGGATCCGTACGAGGTTATAGGCTCCCCCGTAAGTCGATCTTCGTGAAGAACATGGCACCATTGATCCGTTCTAAAAGACTTGAGATAAGGGGGAGTGCATACCTATTTCGGATTGTAACCTTATTCAAGCCACGATAATCTACAACGAGATGAAGTGAGCCATCCTTTTTCTTGACGAAGAAAATGGGTGCGCCGGTGTCGTGAAGAAAACCGTCCATAAGCGGAATCAGCGCACCAAGGCGTGGGAACCGGTTCTTCACGCGCGCACGCTCCAAGTTGTACATAGAAGCGAATTAGGAGGATAATCGGCAGGAACGGGCCCTAACACGAGTGGAGACAAAGACCGCGCGAACAGTCTTTTCGGTCGCGCACGCGAACTGTACGAGTCGGCGGCGTAACTACGCGGATGCGTGAAGAACGGAGCGGATCCCTGTCCAAAAGGGACAGGGAATAAAGCTGACAGGACGGCCTGCTCGTCGGCCTATATAAGGAGCAGGAAAGAGCAGTTGCAGGCATCTCGCGCAGAGAGGACGAAGTGCTGTCGGACCGTTTCTGGACGCTTCTCTCTCTGTTTCCTTCCTTCTTGAACTCCATAGCTTCTGTGCAGGGTCCCGAGGAGGCTCGCGCTGTTTCGAGGAACGCCCGAGTGCTTCCGGCAGCGCCTCCGACCTGCTACTCCTTTGTGCGTCGAAGCAAACAAGCATCGGCATCTGTTCGCCGGCCTGTTCGGTTGTAACCAACCTGTGCCCCATCGAGGGTTGTAGTCGTGTTAGCCATTTTTGTTAATATACATATTTAGTCATTCGCATCTGTCTGTGTCGGTGTCTGTTCGCGTTCTCCGTGCTGAAGGGCCGTGTCCCTGTGTATCCCCGGTCCTGCGTAGCCGGTTCTCTCTCTTTCTCCTCCCTCGCTTGCTCTTTGGTTCGAGACCCCCGCGGTCCCGCCTCGTTTCCACACGCACTTGCGTAATATCTCGACATCTTTGGTGAACCCGACGTGAAGGAGGCGGCAGAAGAGCAGAAGATGAGGGGGTCGGATCTTGCAGAGGCCATGGCTTCGGCCGTGGATCGGATTGTAAACGCGCGCGAGGGCACCGGTGCCCTCGACAGAGCTATTGAGGCGGTCGTCGGCACGATCGGCCGGTTCGATGGGAAGGATGCCACGAAGTATTTGGCGTCCTACGGTGCAGAGATGCTGATGCGGGACATTCTGGAAGAAAGGCGTCTTGCCGGATTTCCCCGAGTGGCGATGCCGAGCATCCATGCGGAGGTGCTCGAGGTGCGGGCGGAGAGCCGTACCTGGGAGGAGTTCGAAGGTCGGCTCCTAGAGAAATACGGGCTGGACGACGCGCTCCGGCTTTCGAAGCGAAGGTTCATGGAATGGGTGGAGTCCCCGGGGAAGGGAAGAAACGCGTCGGCACTCCTCCGGGAGTTCGAGGAAAACTTTGCGCGCCTTTCGGCGCTCGACCGAACCATCCTGGACACGAGCCGGGTCTTGCTGTTTGTCAAGTCGGTCGACGAGCGGGATCGGGAGCAAGTGGGCCTCTTACTGGAAACCGAAGACGGGCTCACTATCGATTGGGCGGCTGTCAAGAAAGTCTGTGGCCGTTTCGATAAACGGCGAGAATGGGCGGATAACGGGGCAACCGGGTTGGGCTCGGTCGCAGCAGGGAAGCTCGTGTTGGAGACAATGTCGTCAATGCGGAAGATCGAGAAGCATTCGATCTTCGTTTCTTCCCTGTGTATGATGGAATGTAGGTCGTTGCACAGAGAGAGAGAGAGAGAGAGAGAGAGAGAGACACAAAAGACTCTTTATTTCACAAAGCAACAATACAACAGCCAACCTTACAAAAAGGTTACAAGGTCACTATATATAGTGACTGACTTAGGGCAACTACCCTTTATGCTAATTACATAAATGGCCAAAACGGGATAGTGTGAATACGTCCATTATACACATGTATTCGACACTCCCCCGTAATGGGCGTATACATGGGTTATCTAAGATTACAGGTATAGACTTGGGTTCTCGGACATATCAGCTTTGTTCGTAGTCGGCAGGGTCCAAAGGCAGAAGACCGAACTGGTCGGGTCGGAACAGTTGAAGCCGATCATTAAGGAACTGATGTCGGTTGTCGGGAACCATCCTGCTCTGTGTCCGGCTCTAACCGGACTGGTTTGTCGTTACGCCCATCTGATGCCGAAGAGACCGAAAACGGTCTGCCGAAAGACACTTGGTCATTCCATCTGCGACATTGTCGGTTGTGGATATTTTCTCTAGACCGATTTTCCCTGAAATTACGCAGTCCCGAACGAAGTGATATCGAACGTCGATATGCTTGGAGGCGTTGTGGTGAACCGGATTTTTCGACAAGGCAACAGCACCTTGACTGTCGCTGTAGACAACTGGAGCCGAGTCATGGTCGACTTGTCGAAACGTGTGCGCCAGCCGACCGAGCCACAAAGCTTCTTTTGCTGCGTCGGACGCAGCTACATATTCTGCTTCGGTCGTTGAGGTCGCTGTGCACTCCTGAAGTTTCGACTTCCACGAGATTGCTCCATTGCCGAATTTGAAGCAGTATCCGGTTGTTGATTTCCGACTGTCTATGCAGCCAGCGAAATCCGAGTCGGTGTAACCGACTATGCCTGAGGTTCGGTTCGGACCGAAAAGAATGCCATGGTCTTTTGTGCCAGCCAGATATCTGAACACATGCTTGACTGCGTTCCAATGCGATCGGCCAGGATTGTGCATAAATCTGCTAACGACTCCTACGGCATGAGAAATATCAGGCCGTGTCGCGACCATCAGGTACATAAGGGAGCCGACTGCCGGTGCATACGGTACCGACTTCATATCTTCCCCCTCCGGGCCGGATGTCGGGCAGTCTCGCTGAGAGAGCCGAAGATTCATTGGGAGCGGGGTTGAAGCAGATTTGGCTGATTGCATGTTGAAGCGTTCCAAGACACGTCGGATATAGTCGGTCTGAGACAAAAAAAGATGTCGTTTATCGCGATGCCGACTAATCTTCATGCCGAGTATGTGTCGTGCCGGACCGAGGTCCTTCATTGCAAACTTCAACCGCAGTTGCCGAACGAGATCGGCAAGTTCGCCCGCGTGGCGTCCAGAAATTAGCATGTCGTCCACGTAAATGATGAGGAAGATGGGTGATCCATCTTGAGCTGTGTTGGTAAAGAGACAATGGTCCTCATCGCTTTTTGAGAAGCCGATCGATTGGATGAAGTCGTCGAACTTCTTGTACCATTGTCGCGGTGCCTGTTTGAGGCCGTATAGACTCTTCCTGAGTCGGCAGACTAGATGTTCTTGGCCAGGTGCCACGAAGCCTTTTGGCTGCTCCATATAAATTTCCTCCTCGAGATCACCATGGAGGAAGGCTGTTTTGACATCTAGCTGAATCAGCTCCAAGTTGTCGGCTGCCACTACGCCGAGCAGAAAACGAAGGGTTGTCATTTTCACCACTGGTGAAAAAATCTCGTCGAAGTCGACGCCATATTCTTGTCGGAAGCCCTTCGCAACTAATCTGGCCTTGTACTTTGGGGTGGTCGAATCAGACGTCTCTTTTAGTCGATAAACCCACTTGCAAGGAAGAGCACGTCGGTTCCTAGGTAATTCGACCAGATCCCAAGTCTTGTTTGCCCGAGTGGAGTGCATTTCCGACTCCATCGCCAGATGCCAGGTGGCGGAATCGACAGATGTCGATGCTTCTTCGTAAGACGTCGGTTCGCCGGCGTCGGTGAAGAAAATTCCAGGAGAGTACCTCTCCGGAGGTTGCGACAGTCTCTCGGATCGTCGAGGTATGATTGGACTGGTCGCATCGGGTATCGTGGTCGGATGGTCCGAAAGCGAGGTGTTCTGTTGTGCCGAGTCGGAGTTGTCCGAGTCGGTAAAGTAAGGTTCAGCTACCCGTGAAGCTGACCGTGTGTTGAGAGCGGGGCCTTCTTGAAGGGTCGGCACATCGGAAAATGTTACCCTTCGGACTTCGATCGGTTTTTCGACTGATGGGTTCATAGCCGACTCGTTGAACACAACGTCCGAACTTCGAACGATTTGTCTGCGTTCGGGGTCCCAGAGTCGGTATCCCATTTCGCCGTCTGATCCATATCCAAGGAAAATGCATTTCCTGGACCGAGGTGCAAGTTTTCGGCGATCATCTTTCGGAATAAGAGCGTACGCCTCGCATCCGAAGATCCTCAGCTTGTCGTAATTCGGCTTACTGCCGATCCATAGTTCCTGAGGAATTTGAAGTCCTAGAGGTCTACTTGGCGACATATTGATCATGTGTACTGCCGTGAGTAGAGCCTCTGCCCAGAAGCCATCCGACAGGCCGGAGTGTTGGAGCATGGAAACTATCCGTTCTTGGATTGTCCGATTCATGCGTTCGGCAATCCCGTTTTGCTCCGGGCTGTGTGGTGCCGTAAATTCACGTCGGATGCCGCGTTGTCGGCAGAATTTGACGAATTCTTCTGATTTGAACTCTCCCCCATTGTCGGTCCGAAAGCATTTCAGTTTTCGGTCGGTTTGATTTTCTACCATAGCGAGCCAATCGGAGAAGATCGAGAAGACCCGATCTTTGGTGCGAATTGGATAAGCCCACACCTTTCGAGTCGAATCGTCAATAAAAGTGACGAAGTAAGAGGCACCGCCTAGAGACTGATGCGGCATTGGGCCACAGACGTCCGAGTGGACCAAATCGAGAGGTCTCGTTTCTCTTGGTGCTGATGTCGGGTGGGATGCGGCTGCTTGTTTGCCATACTGGCAATGCTCGCAAAATTGATGGTCGGAGAAGGAGAGTTTTGGGATGTATCCGGCTCTAGATAGATGCGTGATGCCGGCCTTGCTGAGGTGTCCTAATCTTCTGTGCCATAGTGATGATACAGGAATATCCACCAAAAACAGGTTACCCTCTCTGAGCGTAACATGTAACGGATACAGTGAGTGTATCTTGGGTCCTCTAGCAAGCAGGAGGTTCCCCCTGTGGAGTGTCCACCCTCCCGAAGAAAAGCCGGCACGAATGCCGTCTTCATCTAGTTGTCCGACTGAGATCAATGGCCTTGAGAGCTCGGGTACATGTCGGACATTGTGGAGTACAAGTGTAGAGCCACCTGCAAGGTTGAGCTCTACTGTGCCGATTCCGATGATGTCACAGTGTTGTGAGTTGCCGACTCGAACTGAGTCGGAGTGACGGATCGTATATTGCCGAAATTGGGATCGATGAGGAGTCACGTGAAATGACGCGCCCGAATCCAAGAGCCACGTGCTCGATTCTTCAGTCGTGAGCAGAACTTCTGATCCGACTGGATTTTCGATTGATAGTATATTCGGGTCGTCCGGTAGTACATCAGCTGAGAAGCTGACGTAATTGATCTCCTCATGCCGGCCACTCTTCTTGTTGTTCTTGTTCTTGAGTGCGCGGCAGTCGGCTTTGATGTGTCCGGGTTTCTTGCAGTAGTTGCAGATTCGGTTATCCCGTGACTGGCTCCGTCTTCGCTGATTGTTCGGCGGCCGTGAGTAATCTCTTCCTCGTATGTTCGATCGGTCTGTCGAACCTTGGACTACGTAAGCGTCGTCTGTTGAGTCTTTGGCGAAAGACTTTCTCCGAGCTGCTTCGGTCAGGATTGCGCTCGTGACTTCGGAGTATTTAACAGCCGTGGTTGACGCGTTGCACACGGTTGTGACGAAAGTTTCCCATGATGAGGGAAGGCTACTCATGAGTATCATTGCTCTGAGTTCATCCTCGATTGCCGTCCCCTGTGACGAGATTTGGGAGCTTATGCTTTCGTACTCATTCAGGTGTGCTTGAACCGAATCGGATTCTTTCATCCGCAAGTTGTAGAGTCGCCGGATCAGAAACATCTTTGTTGCGGCGACCTTCTTTTCGTAAGTGTCCGACAGTGTTTTCCACAGTTCAAATGCTGTCGTACACGATTGCACCGTAAAGTATACCGATTCCGATAGGTGCATCCGAATCGTGGCGCGGACGATTCTGTCCAGCTTCTGCCACTCAATTGGTTTGTATCCTTCTGGAGGTTCTTCATTTTCGATGGGATCGATTTGCCCCTTGACTATGAGATAGTCCTGCATTTGCTCCTTCCAGAAGTTAAAGTTCGATCCATCGAACTTTCGTAGACTCATTTCTGACGAGCCGGATGTTGATGCCATCAAATTGGGTTTCGGTTGACGAAGCTCGGTTCGGAGTTGACTACGAGCCTTGTTGGAGTGCAGCCGGTTGGCTCACCCGATATCGTTCTAGTCGGATTTGAACCCGAGTCGGTTCGGCTTCGGAACTTGCTCGAATTGACTCCGGTAACTTGAGGGACAGAACCGACTGGTCTTCCCGAATGTCGCCGAGTCGGAGTGAGCCCGGTTCGCTTCGGATATATATGCCGAGTACCGATTATTGAAACCGATTATCTGGACCGATTCGGCTTCGGTTGACTGCAGCGATGAGAGAGACGGATCCGACTGATCCTCCCGAATGTCGATCAGCCAGATGAAGCACGAATTTGGGTTGTTGTCAGAGTTGCACAAGGGGATTTCACCTCGAGCGGTTACGATCACAGGGGACAGAGTACAACCTGCTGGCTTACTCCAAGCAAGGGGATCTAACGCGATGAGGTGCAAACCTCGTTTTTGTTCTTCTTCTCTCTTTCTTCGAATGACGCGAATACTGTGCAGGCCGTGTTGAGGTGAAGAACCGAATGCTGTGCAGGCGGTGATGACGGCCGAACCTCGCTCTGATACCAGATGTTGGAGACAATGTCGTCAATGCGGAAGATCGAGAAGCATTCGATCTTCGTTTCTTCCCTGTGTATGATGGAATGTAGGTCGTTGCACAGAGAGAGAGAGAGAGAGAGAGAGAGAGACACAAAAGACTCTTTATTTCACAAAGCAACAATACAACAGCCAACCTTACAAAAAGGTTACAAGGTCACTATATATAGTGACTGACTTAGGGCAACTACCCTTTATGCTAATTACATAAATGGCCAAAACGGGATAGTGTGAATACGTCCATTATACACATGTATTCGACAGCTCGAACCAGCGCCACAGGTGCGAAAGGAAGAGACCCGAGAGTGGTTGGAAACCGGTTCGGCTTCGACCGGCGTAGTCAGAGGCTCAACCGGAGGAGCGGCGCTGGAGGAATTGACGAGGGCGATAAAGGACCTCCAAATCGCGCAAGCCCGAAGGGAAGGTGGCGAACCGGCTCGTGACCGACGGCCGGCGGCAGGAAACAGGTGCATGTGGTGCGATGAAGTCGGCCACATTCGGAAGGACTGCGGCGACTTCGCGGAGGCGCTGAGGAACAGGGTGGTGTACCTGTGGGAAGGACGGGTGCATGCCAGCGACACCCGAAGGGCCCTGAGCCGAAACGACGGGCGAGGTGGTATGAAAAGGTTGATGGAAGAGGCGGCGGCCCGACACGCGGAAACCGTTCACTACTCGGCGTCGGCCGGCATTCGAGTCGGGGGCGGCGAGGCCCGAAGGGAAAGCAAAGCCGGATTCTGGCCGACGATGCTGGAAGGCCTTGCCGGTGCAAGGCTTAAAAGGGAGGAATCGGACCGTGCGGAGAAACGGGTACGGGAGATGACCGGGTGGAGCGACCCGGTCGAGGAAAAGACGGGCTTCGTGGAAGCCGCTTGCCAGAACTACGAGGCTCTGGTAGAAGAGAAGCGGGTGGGGAAACCCGGGACGACCGGGCCCTCACAACGATACGAGACCCGGTCCGGGCCACGACGGGACGAAGCCGGCGGGGCCGGTACGCAAGATAAACCCCAGAAGGGCGGGTACCGTCTGGGGACGGAGACAGAAAGGACCACGGACTTACGAAAGGTCCTGGAGGAACGGATCCTCGACAGCAAGGTGGAGGTGTCGTTACGAGAGGTGCTGGGAATCGCCAAGAAGGAGTTCCACGACTCCATCGTGGACTTGGTGAAACGGAAGAGGCTGTCAACGGAGACAGAACCGGAAAGACCGGTGGAAGTGCGGACGATGCACCTAGACGATATGGCGCTGGGAGACGAGTGGGCAGAAAGCCACTATTCGAGACCACACTGGGCCCGAGCGACCACGGAAACCTCGGTGAAGATCGGCGATGTCCAGGAACCGGTGATAGCTTTGGTGGACCACGGATCGGAGATCAATTTGATGTCCATGGACTTCTATAAGAAGGGCAAATGGCCGATCAACACCAAGCACGGGTGGAAAATAAGGGCAGCAACGCGCGCCACCGAGGAACTGCACGGGGCCTGTCCGAATGTGCGAGTCAAGATCGGCGACGTCGAGATTGACCAGCACTTCTTCGTGCAGGAGACGTCTTCGCATCCGGTCATACTGGGAGAGCCGTACATCACGGCGGCGCGAATGGAGACCAAGGTGCTGGACAATGGTTCAGCCTACGCGAGGGTCAAAAGCCAAGACGGGCGCCATTCGGTCCAGTTTCTGACGGTACGGCCGAACCACGAACGTAACCGCGACTCCCTCGGTTCCGAAAACCGAGAGGATTTTTAGAGAGGACTGCCAAGGCGTGGGGCCGCGACAGTCCGGATGCTCCGGGAAAACCCCACATCTGTACGATAAAACCGTGTACAATAGGTAGGAAATTTTGCTTCTCCGACAGCGGAGCATGTACGATGGTCGGCATCGCCGGCCGAGAGAAAACAAAGACGGAGGGGAGACTTCGGGCGTGCGGAGTTCTCGGCCCTGACGAAGAAATCGACGGAGCCGTGGAGGCAGTCTCCTTCGACGACACCTTGGGAATGCTGGGGAAGGTAGTCGAAGAAGACCTTAACGAAGACCGGACGATACCGGTATGTTCCGAAGAAATGTACGAAGTCATCGCGGACTTCGGTCGAGGGCTCGAGTCGGAACGGACGGCCCGAGTCAGCACCAAGTACAAGACTGTGGACCGGAAGGTGAGGCCAGTTGCGGCGCCCTTACCGGAGGGCAGCGAATCCCGAATCAAAGGGGTTGCATCGGACCCCAGCTTACGAGATCCGGCCTGCATAGGACACACCTTCACCAACGAGACGCTCCGCGAGCTGAAGATCGGTGGGGGCGGGTTCCTAGTGCCGGTGGAGGAAGACCGGTTTCGGAGAATGCTCGGAAGGCACGGGAAAGCCTTCGCATTCTCACCGGGGAAATCGGGTGCGTAGACCCGACGATCGTAGAGCCAATGGTGATATTCACGGTACCGCATGTACCGTGGAATCTCAAGCCAATTCCGGTTCCGAGAGCTCACATCCCGAAGTTGATGGAGCTGTTGAAGCAGAAAGTTGATATGGGCATTCTCGAGCCGTCGAGCGCCCCATATTCAAACCGATGGTTTACCGTACCAAAGAAAAACGGATCGTTGCGCTTCATTCAGGACCTGCAGCCGGTTAACAGAGTGACCATTCGGAACGCAGGGATCGGACCGACCATAGACGAGTTCGCGGAGGCCTTCGCTGGAAGGTCGATTTACTCGGTCGGTGATCTATACTCAGGGTACGACCAGTTCCAGCTAGCCGTGGAGAGCAGAGACATTACGACGATGCGAACTCCCCTCGGCCTAGTGCGGATGTGTACGCTGCCGCAAGGAGGGACCAACTCGGTGGCCCACATGGTGAATGCAATGAACAAGGTGCTGAGGGACTGCATCCCGGACATCACCATGCCGTTTCTAGACGACATCCCGATCAAGGGATGCCCGGTAGAAGAAAAGGACGAGACGATCGGGCCGGACGGATGCCGGCGATTCGTGATGACGCACATCGACGACTGCGAGAAGGTGCTGCAAAGGCTAGAGGATGCGAGGCTCACCTTCTCGGGGGAGAAGTCAGCCTTCGGGCAGTCGGAAATCATGGTGGTCGGACATTTATGTGGACCATATGGCCGGAAACCGTCTCCGGCAAAGGTAGAAGCCATCTCCGCGATGAAGCCTGATTGCAGCTCGGTCACGGAAGTACGAAGATTCTTGGGAGCATGCGCCTTCTACCACATATGGATCCCGCATTACGCGCACGTCGCGGAGCCGCTGTACGGATTATTGAAGAAAGGGCGAAGATTCGAATGGCTAGACAAGCACACGGAGTCGGTCCGGAAGCTGAAGGAGGCTCTTTCGGCAGCACCGGCGCTCCGAAAGGCCGTCTACAGGAAGGGCACCCCAGTGTACATAACGGTTGACACGAGTCCGACCGGAATCGGGTGGTTCGTCAACCAAGAAGACGAGGATGGCAATCGGTTTCCGATCCGATTCGGCGCGAAGGTCCTCAGTGAGCGGCAGCGAGGATACGCCCAGGTTAAACGCGAACTCTGGGGTATCGTTTCGGCGGTGAAGGCCGACAAGGACTATCTGATCGGGACAGAGGTAATCATAGAGACGGATTGCATGCCGATTCTCGGCATGGTTTCCGGATGCGCGACGCCGGACCTGGCAATGCTCAGGTGGATAGCGTACATCAAGTCCCTGGACCCGGAAATACGACACATTTCCGGGAAAGACAACGCCATGGCCGACATGCTTTCAAGGGCGAGATTCGATGACGAGGGCGGCATGGTTTCGGAGGACGAAGAGGTCGGCGTGGACTTCTTCGAGACTGCGTATGTAACAACCGACGGAACAAGCACTCCGGCGCTTAACGACTTCGACGCGAGCAAGTACGACGGGGAGTGGCTGCAGATCGGTGGGTTTTTGAAGACAATGACGCCCGATGCGTCATGGACGAAGGACGAGGCCAACCGGATCCGGAAGAAAGCGTACCGGTTCTTTCTCCGGGATGGCTATCTATGGAAGCACCCGAAGAAGAGGGACGGCGCTCCGCTCCGGGTGGTGGCGGTGAAGGAAGATCAGGAGGAGCTGCTAGCGGCCTACCACGACAGCCCTTGGGCTGGACACCGTGGAACATGGGCTACGTTTGAGAAACTGAAGGGGAAGTATTGGTGGCCGGGGCAGTACCAGGACGTGCATCGGTTCGTGACAACTTGCGAGAGCTGTCAGATGCATTCCATAGTCCGACATCGAGACGAGCTTCACCCTACGTACCCTCCGACCATCCACTTCAAATGGATGGTAGATCTGGTGACGATGCCAATGGGGGTAGGACAGATGCGGTACCTGGTCCTAGCACGGGAGGATCTGACGAACCAGGTGGAAGGCCGGGCCCTTCCGAACAAAACAACTGCGGCCGTATGTCGGTTCCTAATCGAGGACGTGATATGCCGGTACGGGTGCGTCGGGAAGATCGTGGCTGACCGAGGGGAGTTGGACGCCGAAGAAGCCGCGGAGCTGTTCGACCGGCTGGGAGTCAAGCTCTCGCTCACCACTGCGTACAATCCGGAGGCGAATGGAAAGGTGGAGCGCGGACACGGACCGATCGTCAAGGCGTTGGTTCGGGCATGCGGAGGCCGAGTCGGTAACTGGCCGCGACTGCTACCTTATGCTTTGTGGGCAGACCGGACCACGCACAGTTCGGTAACCGGGTACATGCCGACGGAGCTCATGTTCGGCCAGAAGCCGATCATGCCGATTGAACGGACGATCTCCTCGTGGGCAACGGTCGACTGGAGGGACGAGATGAGCCGGGAGGAGTTGTTGGCCGCGCGTATACGACAGCTCGAGCGGAGACCGGAGGACGTGGAACTGGCTGCGGAGAAGCTCCGGGTGGCGAGGACAAAGAACAAAGCCAGGTTCGACCGAACGCACCGGCTCCGACCGAAGAAAATCGAAGAAGGTGACTGGGTGCTCGTCTACGACAGCAGCCTCGACAACCAGCACCGAGCTACACGGAAGTTCGCACGAAGGTGGTTCGGGCCTTACGTGGTACAGAGCGCCAATGACAACGGGACATATCACCTGGCGGAACTCGACGGCACGAGAATGGCGGTACCGGTTGCAGGGAAGCGGATCAAAGCGTTCAAGAAGCGACACGACGACGAGCCAGATCCGGCTCTCCTAGTCAGCAGTGACGAACGATCCGAAAACGAGGAAGAACCGAAGGGCGAGGAATGAAGACGGGCCGGTTTTCTCCGTCCCAACTCTCTTGGCGCATACCGGAGGATGCGCGGTTAGGTGGGGGCGGATGTCGTGAAGAAAACCGTCCATAAGCGGAATCGGCGCACCAAGGCGTGGGAACCGGTTCTTCACGCGTGCACGCTCCAAGTTGTACATAGAAGCGAATTAGGAGGATAATCGGCAGGAACGGGCCCTAACACGAGTGGAGACAAAGACCGCGCGAACAGTCTTTTCGGTCGCGCGCATGAACTGTACGAGTCGGCGGCGTAACTACGCGGATGCGTGAAGAACGGAGCGGATCCCTGTCCAAAAGGGACAGGGAATAAAGCTGACAGGATGGCCTGCTCGTCGGCCTATATAAGGAGCAGGAAAGAGCAGTTGCAGGCATCTCGCGCAGAGAGGACGAAGTGCTGTCGGACCGTTTCTGGACGCTTCTCTCTCTGTTTCCTTCCTTCTTGAGCTCCATAGCTTCTGTGCAGGGTTCCGAGGAGGCTCGCGCTGTTTCGAGGAACGCCCGAGTGCTTCCGGCAGCGCCTCCGACCTGCTACTCCTTTGTGCGTCGAAGCGAACAAGCATCGGCATCTGTTCGCCGGCCTGTTCGGTTGTAACCAACCTGTGCCCCATCGAGGGTTGTAGTCGTGTTAGCCATTTTTGTTAATATACATATTTAGTCATTCGCATCTGTCTGTGTCGATGTCTGTTCGCGTTCTCCGTGCTGAAGGGCCGTGTCCCTGTGTATCCCCGGTCCTGCGTAGCCGGTTCTCTCTCTTTCTCCTCCCTCGCTTGCTCTTTGGTTCGAGACCCCCGCGGTCTCGCCTCGTTTCCACACGCACTTGCGTAATATCTCGACACCGGCTGGAGATTTCAAATGTCGTAGGAAACCATTCTCCAGATTCTCCTCTATATAGGTTCGAAGGACTTCCAGTTCGGTTGGTGATAGATTGTAGATCGGTCCCCATGGTGGCTCTTTCCCTGGTTGTAAATCGATGGGGCAATCATATGGTCAATGGTGAGGAAGCGTATTGGCTTATACTTTATCAAACACATTGGCATAATGACGATACTTCTCTGGAAGTTGAACGGTGGATTCCTCTTTAGTGGTGCTGGAGGGTTTTACTGATATCGCGAAGAGGAACATTTCTTCCTTGCGTCCTTCCTCACACAACTAATGTAGTGAAATCGTTGCAATCTCATGAGTAGACCCGCGGGCTTTTCGATGCCGAATTTCTCTTGTTCGCCAATCTATGTCTGGGTTATGTAATTCGAACCATGGTAATCCTAAGACAATGGGGTGTTCTGGGATGCTAATTATATTAAATGATACGACACATGCTAGATTATCTAGGACAATATTAACGGGCTCTGACTCTTCTATGATATTTCTGGAAGCAATGGGATGACCATCAATGACTACTACAGAGGCAAGACACGGGAGTTTTCTAAGAGATATCTGATGAGCTTGGGCAAATTTCCTATCCATGATGCAAGAATTAGCTCCGGAATCTAGAAGTGCTAAGACATGTATTGGAGGAGTACTTTTAGTACTAACTGTTACTTGAGCTACGAACACATTGCTAACTTGCTTAGAGGGAATGGAACCACTAATGGGCTGCACAGATCTAGGGCTGTCCAACCAAACGGCCTATTTTGGCTGGACTTAGTCATTTAACTCTTCCTCTAACTGACTAAGGACATCAAATTTGTTCACTAGATTTGGGCTATTAGTACTATTAGGACTATCAGATATCCCTATTGAAATAGACTCGGGTTTAGTACAATCAGAACTAGCAACTATTTGGTTTACTTGCCTTCTTGGCCTATGGGGACAGTTTACCGCGATATGCCCTGGTCCACCGCAATAAAGACATAGTCGGTTTGCTCGGCGTCGTTGCTTTTCTTCTTCCGATAGTGGTCCACGACGACGTGTGGTGTCAATTTCCATCGGAGTTGGAGTACATACTGGAGGCGCATTATATGACTCCCTCGGAAAAGGTTTCTCTATTGCTGAGGCGTAGGTAGGCTCTCATCTTGCCCTCGGAATCTGGAATTGTCGTTCCGAACGTTGTTCGAAGAGGCGGTTGTCGCATCTCACCGCACGACTAATTGCTTCTGTTAATGACTTTGGATCTTCGGGGAAGGTCAAGAGTAAATCCTTGACATCATTGCGTAAGCCATAACAGAATTGCTCCATCAATGCGTGATCATCCCAAGGGTTATCGGCAACGAGTAGGCGGAAATCTGCAGCGTATGCGGAGGCTGGATGATCACCTTGGCATAATCGCCGGATTTTGTTGATTGCAATCCTTATGCTGTTAGTATCTCCAAAACAAACCTTAAACTCACTTATAAATTCTTCAAAATTGTTTAGTAATGGAGATTCCTTTTCCAACAATGGAGCAAACCATGCTAATGCTAAGCCACTAAGGAGAGTGCCTACTAGTCCCACTCGTGATGCATCAGTGGGATATCGAGAAGGATGCATTTGTATCACTAAACGTACCTGATTCAAAAGCCCTCTAAACTGTGATTGGGTCCCATCAAATTTTGTAGGAAGACCGATCTTGGGTTCTTTGTGAATCCCTTGAGTGCTTGATCTTTGTTGTTGTAATCATATGATAGTCGCTTCGAGTTGTTGTACACGTAACGTCAGCTTCCTATGTTGTTATTGTTTTTCCACTGCTATTTGTTGAAGATCCCCCAACAAACAATGATTTTCTTGTTCTAGTGCTACAAATTTCTCTTTTAAGCATTGGAGCTCCGAGAAAACAGATTGGTATTCTTGAGTGCTAACAATTTCCATTTTACTAGGGAGAATAAGAGGATTAATAAGAAGATAAAATGAAGAGGAGGAAAGGAAGATACGGAAGGAAGATCGACCAAAATCGGTTCAAACTGTCAAGAACAATACTAAGACAGAGAAGGAATTAGTACTAAAAGAAGTATTAGTACTAAGAGAGGTGAAGAACTCTCGAGAGGAGGAAAGAGTGAGTGAGAGGGAGGGAGAGAGAGATCGAGATCGAGAGAGTGATGATAAGAAAAGATATATATTATGTGAAGAGAATGTACAGTAGTAGCGAGGAGGCTTAAGACTGGCGTTGAACCGATTTGGTTCGAAATAATGCCTTGTGCCTCCTTTTATAGTGTTCTAAGGAATACTCCTGAAGTTTCTAGAATGTTCCAGAGAAATTTGGAATATACATCAATTTTCTATAATAAAACATAAATGAAAATAATATTCTATATATTACAATGTATGGTCTAATGGTCAAGAGCTCGACCCATGTAGCATAAGGTCATGGGTTCGAGTCTTGTCATATCATGACACATGCTGACCTTTGCCAGTTCCCTATGAACTTTGACTAGGGCCGCGTTTAATGGGGGTAGTTCCATCCCCATTCGGCGTATATCGGCGTTCCTCCGTTTGCCGACTCTAGCTAATTGGTCCTCATCATCGCCTTCCGCCGTTTGTGTTAAGGTGCGCTCGATCATCTAGCGCTCCGCGTGCTCCTTGGCCATTCGTTGTGAGACCTTTATTTGTTGCATTGCCAAGAATTCCATGAGCTCAAAAGAAGTTCTGAACTATAATAGTGCGCTGAACTCATGGGCCGTGTTCGGGATATCCGGATATGCCAAGATCTCGCTTTCCGCCGTCAATACGACTTTCCCTCACTGTGACTGGGCCGTAATGATCGGCCATGGGTCCCGTATTATTTCGAAGGTGGTGTTGGGCTCCGTAGCTGCGGAGTCGTTGCCTCCGCCACCAAATAGTGCAGAAGACCTTCTATTTCCTTCTTTTTGTGGCCTAGGGTTCATTGGTCGGTGAGCCATCGTGGTGCCGCGTGTTCTTGGTCTAGAAGTCTGTGCATGCATTAAGTCCTTTTAATAGCGTCTCTATCCTCTCTCTTTTTTTTTTTTTCGTAACGGTTACATACAAGCCTATTTTTACACTATGATACAAGTAGGGCCGTCTACTTACTCCACAGATTCTCCGGCTTTGTCCTTTCCGGCAGGGAATGGGTTAGGTGGTGTAGGTCCCAGATAAGGTTTAAGGCGAAACCCATTCAGCTTCTATCGTAATACTTCCCTGGCCAGTGTTACCCGACCGACAAAGGATTAAAGACCAGAATGTGAAAGGGATGGTTATTCGGAATATATTTTAATTAAGTAAAGTAGATTATAATTATGTAGTGAACGGACAGACCGGAATCGGTATGCCGATCTGGATCCAGACCGGTTCCGAACAGGTGCCGGTTGGCACCGACGAACGACCTGGTTACGAAGTGAGCAAGGAGACTTGATGAACAACTGAGGAAGCGAGAGGCTTTCCAGCAAGCGGCAGAAGAAATTAGAGCGGATCACTCATTTTCCAAGGTGATCCGGAGAGTGGCCAAGGAGTCACTTCTGTTACCACAAAATGCCTACCCGGACGAAGGAAGCAGCCTAAGCAGCCTCCGGGAAGCGGAATCCCTTCTCTAGGCATTGGCTGCGGGGGAAGGCGAATCCGAAGCATTTTCGGCATTTGAATCGGGTTCGGACGGGGAATACAACGCGCAGACGAACTACCGCAGTAGTAACGACACCCCAGGCGGACTAGAGGATGAGGAGTCGGATACCTTGCCGACACCAGAACCAGAATTGACAAGGCTGGAACCTCTGATACCGAAAGTCGACCACACTCCGGAACTAGAAGTCGACGATGAAAGACCTCTGACACCGGAAGTCGAGGAGGAGAAGCCTCCGACATCGAAAGAGGAGTAGGAAAGACCTCCGATGGAGACAGAAGACCGGGAAAAACCTCCGACACCACCAGCCCGTGTACCGACACTAGACGACAATATGTCGTTCCAATATCCTAGATACTAGGATGATCCGGATGCAGAAGCCCACGTCCATGCATTTCAGCAGACCTGGGAGGCGAACCATGTGTCCCAACGCTTAAATGCAGCCAAAGAGGAATGCTCAAAAAGGGCAAAGTTCGGCATGACCTTGGAGGGACCGGCCGCCAAATGGCACCCAACACAAGATCCTAGCACCATCCCCACGTTTGAAACATTAAAGACAATTTTTTGCATTTCTTTGACAAGGAGATGGACCAACGGGAAATGGTAGGCTTATTTTATAGTATCCGGCAGGAACCAACGCAGAACATTCAACAGTTTGTCATCCGGTTCCAGCGGATCCACAGTTAGCTCAGCCGGACACCACCGGAGGAAGAAACAAAGGCCATATTCTTAGCAGCCCTCCGGGAACCCTTATGTACGGTGTGCACTGTTATTGATTTCCACACCAGCAGCATAGATCAAGTGATTGACTGAGTTCGGGAAATGGAAACCTCAAGTTCATGGCTAAACATGGGCGTGCACTACCAACAGAAGAGGACCTTCGTTTCCGGCAAGCAGTTCAATGTACGACATGCCTGAATGCCAGACATTCGGCGCTGGAATGCACATGTGTTCTTAATGCTTGCTCTACCACTCCAGAAGTCACACAATGGAACGGTGTGAGTATAACTTGTTAAATCGGCAAGCACCACCGGTCCGACAAATTGAACCATGGAGCAACCAGGAGGAAGAAGAAGACCGCTACCGACCGGCACAAGATGTTCGGTACAGCGATCGAAGAGACGCTTATGACCGATATGACAGACAGGATAGATACCGGGACTATAATGGATGGTACGAGAGATACAACTGGGAGCACTCCCCTAGTTACAACCACCGACGGGATGACTATGGCAAGTATGACGACCAACACCGTCAAGTTTACCGAAACAAAAAGAATTTCAAGAAACGTCATTTCAACAAAAAGGGGGGTCATCCACGGGAACCGGAAAAGGGCACTCCGAGCAGCCAACCAGAACAAAACCAAGCACTTACCACAGGACCTCCACCAAGCCCACACGCCGAATCTAGCAACACCCGAAAGCCGTACTGCTATTATTGCCGGCAAGAAGGCCACTATAGTAATCAATGTCCGACGAAGAGCTATGACAAGCGACCGACGGTGAACATGGTAGACGTGGAAGTCGCGGACATACAACAAGTCACTACAAGATCAAAAGGCAAAGCCACGGAGTGGGAAACTCAAGAAGCCATCTGGAAGCAGGCAACCGAATGGGTGAAGAAGGCAAATGAGCGGAATGCGGCAGAGCTCGAACAACAAAAGGAGAATGCCGAAGAGGTCACCGGCCCAGGGCAGCCCAAAAACCCAACCTGGCAGGCGTTACAAGAATGCCAAATAACGTTGTCGTTAGGCCGGCTATTGCAACTGGTACCACGCTTCACGGAAGGACTGAAGACAAGAAGGACGACAGCTGACACACCACCGACTCCGGCATTCTTTTCAAATCCGGAGGGGGGCATCTTCACCATTGACAACCCTACCCTGGAGCAGCTCCGAAAATATTTTGGGGAATACTCTCTGGCAAGCAAGGCCTACCGGACACAGGGCAGCGAAGATCCACTCTTTCGAGAGATTGGCCGCGTGCTCCATGAATTTGGATATGTATACCCTTGACCCCCGCGCATAGCCACATATGAAGGCGTGAAGGTGGACTGGGCGGTACTGATTGCGGATGGCCTCTATGCGGCCATTGACTTTGTCAGAGGCAAAGACGGTCGGAAGATATGGACGGTAGTGGCGCAATGGCTCACCCTATTGGCGCCACCTATTGAGCCCGTCATGACCACGAAATGGGGAAGAACAATTGAAGGCACCCCGAAAACAGCCTCGAAATGGCAACAACTGTTGGCTTCTAAGGCAACCAAAGGGAAGGCGGCCGACACGGACTAGGTGGCAAAGGAGCGCGCCAATAGGAAGCGACAGGCGGAAACGCAGGAGGAGCCACCGGTACGGTGTCGTGAAGAAAACCGCCCACAAGAGGAATCGGAGGACAAGGCGTGGGAAACGACTCTACACACACGCGCGCCAAGAAGTACCTAAGGACGAAGTAGGTACATACGAGGATCCTAGGTGGGTAGATTCGGTTGGTATGCAGTTAATGCCAAACGGCCTCTTGACGGGCTATAAAAGGAAGAGGAAGAATAGAAGTGGGCATCTCCCGCGGAGAGGACGAAGTGCTGCCGAACCGATTTCGGAGCTTCTCTCTCTCTCCCGCTCTCTCTGTCTTCTGCTCCATCGCGTACCTGTGCAGGTTTCGAGGAGGCTTGCGCTGTTCCGTGGAACGCCCGAGTGCGTCCTGCAGCACCTCCGACCTGTTTCCCCTTTCTGTGCGTCGCGACATACAGGGGTCGGCATCTGTTCGCCGCCCTGTTCGTTTTCGTTAGTATCTATTTCGTGCCCCACTGAGGGTTGTAGTACTTTAGTCTGTTATTTTCTTGCATTCATAAGTACATATCTTTCGTTGTTGCGTCCATCTGCGTCGGCGTTTATTTGTGTTCTCTGTTTGTTGGGCCGTGTCCCTGTGTAATTGTCGGTTCTGCGCAATCGGAACTTCGGTTCTGTGTAATCGGGGTCTCTCTCTCTTATCTCTCTCTCTCTTGTTCTTCGGTTCAAGACCCCCGTGGTCCCTCCTCCTTTCTACACGCAAGGGCGTAGCAACCCCGACATCTTGGTGAACCCGACGTGAAAGAGGCGGCAGAAGAGCAGAAGATGAGGGGGTCGGATCTCGCAGAGGCCATGGCTTCGGCCGTGGATCGGATCGTAAACGCGCGCGAGGGTACCGGTGCCCTCGACAGAGCTATTGAGGCGGTCGTCGGCACGATCGGCCGGTTCGATGGGAGGGATGCCACGAAGTATCTGGCGTCCTACGGTGCAGAAATGTTGATGCGGGACATTCCGGAAGAAAGGCGTCTTGCCGGTTTTCCCCGAGTGGCAATGCCGAGCATCCATGCGGAGGTGCTCGAGGTGCGGGCGGAGAGCCGTACCTGGGAGGAGTTCGAAGGTCGGCTCCTAGAGAAATACGGGCTGGACGACGCGCTCCGGCTTTCGAAGCGAAGGTTCATGGAATGGGTGGAGTCCCCGGGGAAGGGAAGAAACGCGTCGGCACTCCTCCGGGAGTTCGAGGAAAACTTTGCGCGCCTTTCGGCGCTCGACCGAACCATCCTGGACACGAGCCGGGTCTTGCTGTTTGTCAAGTCGGTCGACGAGCGGGATCGGGAGCAAGTGGGCCTCTTGCTGGAAACCGAAGACGGGCTCACTACCGACTGGGCGGCTGTCAGGAAGGTCTGTGGCCGTTTCGACAAACGGCGAGAATGGGCGGATAACGGGGCGACCGGGTCGGGCTCGGTCGCAGCAAGGAAGCTCGAACCAGCGCCACAGGTGCGCAAGGAAGAGACCCGGGAGTGGTTGGAAACCGGTTCGGCTTCGACCGGCGTAGTCAGAGGCTCAACCGGAGGAGCGGCGCTGGAGGAATTGACGAAGGCGATAAAGGACTTCCAAATCGCGCAGGCCCGAAGGGAAGGAGGCGAACCGGCTCGTGACCGACGGCCGGCGGCAGGAAACAGGTGCATGTGGTGCGATGAAGTCGGCCACGTTCGGAAGGACTGCGGCGACTTCGCGGAGGCGCTGAGGGACCGGGTGGTGTACCTGTGGGAAGGACGGGTGCATGCCAGCGACACCCGAAGGGCCCTGAGCCGAAACGACGGAAAAGGTGGTATGAAAAGGTTGATGGAAGAGGCGGCGGCCCGACACGCGGAAACCGTCCACTACTCGGCGTCGGCCGGCATTCGAGTCGGGGGCGGCGAGGCCCGAAAGGAAAGCAAAGCCGGATTCTGGCCGACGATGCTGGAAGGCCTTGCCGGTGCAGGGCTTAAAAGGGAGGAATCGGACCGTGCGGAGAAACGGGTACGGGAGATGACCGGGTGGAGCGACCCGGTCGAGGAAAGGACGGGCTTCGTGGAAGCCGCTTGCCGGAACTACGAGGCTCTGGTAGAAGAGAAGCGGGTGGGAAAACCCGGGACGACCGGGCCCTCACAACGATACGAGACCCGGTCCGGGCCACGACGGGACGAAGCCGGCAAGGCCGGTACGCAAGATAAACCCCAGAAGGGCGGGTACCGTCTGGGGACGGAGATAGAAAGAACCACGGACTTACGAAAGGTCCTGGAGGAACGGATCCTCGACAGCAAGGTGGAGCTGTCGCTACGGGAGGTGCTTGGAATCGCCAAGAAGGAGTTCCACGACTCCATCGTGGACTTGGTGAAACGGAAGAGGCTGTCAACGGAGACAGAACCGGAAAGACCGGTGGAAGTGCGGACGACGCACCTAGACGACATGGCGCTGGGAGACGAGTGGGCGGAAAGCCACTATTCGAGACCGCACTGGGCCCGAGCGACCACGGAAACCCCGGTGAAGATCGGCGATGTCCAGGAACCGGTGATAGCTTTGGTGGACCACGGATCGGAGATCAATTTGATGTCCATGGACTTCTATAAGAAGGGCAAATGGCCGATCAACACCAAGCACGGGTGGAAAATAAGGGCAGCAACGCGCGCCACCGAGGAACTGCACGGGGCCTGTCCGAATGTGCGAGTCAAGATCGGCGACGTCGAGATTGACCAGCACTTCTTCGTGCAGGAGACGTCTTCGCATCCGGTCATACTGGGAGAGCCGTATATCACGGCGGCGCGAATGGAGACCAAGGTGCTGGACAATGGTTCGGCCTATGCACGGGTCAAGAGCCAGGACGGGCGCCATTCGGTCCAGTTTTTGACGGTTAGGCCGAACCACGAGCGTAACCGCGACTCCCTCGGTTCCGATAACCGAGAGGATTTTTAGAGAGGGCTGCCAAGGCGTGGGGCCGCGACAGTCCGGACACCCCGGGAAAACCCCACACCTGTACGATAAAACCGAAGAAACCTTGTACCACAGGTAGGGAATTTCTGTTCTCCGACAGCGGAGCGTGTACGATAGTCGGCATCGGCGGCCGAGAGAAGACAAAGGCGGAGGGGAGACTTCGAGCGTGCGGAGTTCTCGGCCCGGACGAGGAAATCAACGGGGCCGTGGAGGCGGTCTCACTCGACGACACCTTGGGAATGCTGGGAAAGGTAGTCGAAGAAGGCCTTAACGAAGACCGGACGATACCGGTGTGTTCCGAGGAGATGTACGAAGTCATCGCGGACTTCGGTCGAGGGCTCGAGTCGGTTCGGACGGCCCACGTGAACACCAAGTACAAGACTGTGGACCGGAAGGTAAGGCCAGTAGCGGCACCCTTACCGGAGGACAGCGCGTCGAGAATCAAAGGGGTTGCATCAGACCCTAGTCTACGAGATCCGGCCTGCATAGGGCACACTTTCACTGACGAGACGCTCCGAGAGCTCAAAATCGGTGGGGGCGGGTTCCTACTGCCGGCGGAGGAAGACCGGTTTCGGAGAATGCTCGGAAGGCACGGGAAAGCCTTCGCATTCTCGCCGGAGGAAATCGGGTGCGTTGACCCGACGATCGTGGAGCCGATGGTGATATTCACGGTACCGCATGTACCATGGAATCTCAAGCCAATCCCGGTTCCGAGAGCTCACATCCCGAAGTTGATGGAGCTGCTGAGGCAGAAAGTTGATATGGGAATTCTCGAGCCGTCGAGCGCCCCATATTCGAATCGATGGTTTACCGTACCGAAGAAAAACGGTTCGCTGCGCTTCATCCAGGACCTGCAGCCGGTCAATCGAGTGACCATTCGGAACGCAGGAATCGGACCGACCATAGACGAGTTCGCGGAGGCCTTCGCCGGAAGGTCAATTTATTCGGTCGGGGATCTATACTCAGGGTACGACCAGTTCCAGCTGGCCGTGGAGAGCAGAGACATTACGACGATGCGAACTCCCCTCGGCCTAGTTCGGATGTGTACACTGCCGCAAGGAGGGACCAACTCGGTGGCCCACATGGTGAATGCGATGAACAAGGTTCTGAGGGACTGTATCCCGGACATCACCATGCCGTTTCTGGACGACATCCCGATCAAGGGATGCCCGGTGGAAGAAAAGGACGAGACGATCGGGCCGGACGGATGCCGGCGATTCGTGGCGACGCACATCGACGACTGCGAGAAGGTGCTGCAAAGGCTAGAGGATGCGAGACTCACCTTCTCCGGGGAGAAGTCGGCCTTCGGGCAGTCAGAAATCATGGTGGTCGGACACCTGTGCGGACCATATGGCCGGAAACCGTCTCCGGCAAAGGTAGAAGCCATCTCCGCGATGAAGCCCGACTGCAGCTCGGTCACGGAAGTACGGAGATTCCTGGGGGCATGCGCGTTCTACCACATGTGGATCCCGCATTACGCACACGTCGCGGAGCCACTGTACGGGTTGCTGAAAAAGGGGCGAAGGTTCGAATGGCTAGACGAGCACGCGGAATCGGTCCGGAAGCTGAAAGAGGCCCTTGCAGCGGCACCGGCACTCCGGAAGGCGGTATACGGGAAGGGTACCCCGGTATTCATAACGGTGGATACCAGTCCGACCGGGATCGGATGGGTCGTGAACCAGGAAGACGAGGACGGCAATCGGTTTCCGATCCGATTCGGCGCGAAGGTCCTCAGTGAACGGCAGCGAGGATACGCCCAGGTTAAACGCGAACTCTGGGGTATTGTTTCGGCGGTTAAGGCCGACAAAGACTACCTGATAGGGACAGAAGTGATCATCGAGACGGATTGCCTGCCGATTCTCGGAATGGTTTCCGGATGCGCGACTCCGGACCTGGCGATGCTCAGGTGGATAGCGTACATCAAGTCCCTGGACCCGGAAATACGACACCTTTTCGGGAAAGACAACGCCATGGCCGACATGCTTTCGAGGGCGAGGTTCGACGACGAGGGCGGCATGGTTTCGGAAGACGAAGAAGTCGGCGTGGATTTCTTCGAGGCGGCATACATAACGACCGACGGGATGAGCACTCCGGCGCTTAACGAGTTCGACGCGAGCAAGTACGACGGGGAGTGGCTGCAGATCGGCGGGTTTTTGAAGACAATGACGCCCGATGCGTCATGGACGAAGGACGAGGCCAACCGGATCCGGAAGAAAGCGTATCGATTCTTTCTCCGAGATGGGCATCTATGGAAGCACCCGAAGAAGAGGGACGGCGTCCCGCTCCGGGTGGTGGCGATGAAGGAAGTACAGGAGGAGCTACTGGCGGCCTACCACGACAGCCCTTGGGCTGGACACCGTGGAACGTGGGCGACGTTTGAGAAGCTGAAGGGGAAGTACTGGTGGCCGGGATTGTACCGGGACGTGCATCGGTTCGTGTCAACTTGCGAGAGTTGTCAGATGCACTCGATAGTCCGACACCGGGACGGGCTTCACCCTACGTACCCTCCGACTATCCACTTCAAATGGATGGTAGATCTGGTGACGATGCCGATGGGGGTAGGACAGATGCGGTATCTGGTCCTAGCGCGGGAAGACCTGACGAACCAGGTGGAAGGCCGAGCCCTTCAGAACAAGACGACCGCGGCCGTGTGTCGGTTCCTAGTCGAGGACGTGATATGCCGGTACGGGTGCGTCGGGAAGATCGTGGCTGACCGAGGGGAGTTGGACGCCGAAGAGGCCGCGGAGCTGTTCGACCGGCTTGGGGTCAAGCTCTCGCTCACCACTGCGTACAATCCGGAGGCGAATGGAAAGGTGGAGCGCGGACACGGACCGATCGTCAAGGCATTGATTCGGGCATGCGGAGGCCGAGTCGGTAACTGGCCGCAGCTGCTACCTTATGCTTTGTGGGCAGACCGGACCACGCACAGTTCGGTAACCGGGTACATGCCGACGGAGCTCATGTTCGGCCAGAAGCCGATCATGCCGATTGAACGGACGATCTCCTCGTGGGCAACGGTCGACTGGAGGGACGAGATGAGCCGGGAGGAGTTGTTGACCGCACGTATACGACAGCTCGAGCGGAGACCGGAGGACGTGGCACTGGCTACGGAGAAGCTCCGGGTGGCGAGGACAAAGAACAAAGCCCGGTTTGACCGAACGCACCGGCTACGACCGAAGAGAATCGACGAAGGTGACTGGGTGCTCGTCTACGACAGCAGCCTCGACAACCAGCACCGAGCAACAAGGAAGTTCGCACGGAGATGGTTCGGGCCGTACACGGTACAGAGCGCCAACGACAACGGGACGTATCATCTGGCGGAACTCGACGGTACGAGAATAGCGATACCCGTGGCCGGGAAGAGGATCAAAGCTTTCAAGAAGCGGCACGACGACGAACCCGACCCGATTCTCCTGGACAGCAGCGACGACCGACCTGAGGCCGAGGAAGGGCCGGCAGGCGAAGAGTAAAGGCGGGCCGGTTTTCTCCGTGCCAACTTAATTTGGCGCATGCCGGTGGATGCGCGGTTAGGTGGGGGCGGATGTCGTGAAGAAAACCGCCCACAAGAGGAATCGGAGGACAAGGCGTGGGAAACGACTCTACACACACGCGCGCCAAGAAGTACCTAAGGACGAAGTAGGTACATACGAGGATCCTAGGTGGGTAGATTCGGTTGGTATGCAGTTAATGCCAAACGGCCTCTTGACGGGCTATAAAAGGAAGAGGAAGAATAGAAGTGGGCATCTCCCGCGGAGAGGACGAAGTGCTGCCGAACCGATTTCGGAGCTTCTCTCTCTCTCCCGCTCTCTCTGTCTTCTGCTCCATCGCGTACCTGTGCAGGTTTCGAGGAGGCTTGCGCTGTTCCGTGGAACGCCCGAGTGCGTCCTGCAGCACCTCCGACCTGTTTCCCCTTTCTGTGCGTCGCGACATACAGGGGTCGGCATCTGTTCGCCGCCCTGTTCGTTTTCGTTAGTATCTATTTCGTGCCCCACTGAGGGTTGTAGTACTTTAGTCTGTTATTTTCTTGCATTCATAAGTACATATCTTTCGTTGTTGCGTCCATCTGCGTCGGCGTTTATTTGTGTTCTCTGTTTGTTGGGCCGTGTCCCTGTGTAATCGTCGGTTCTGCGCAATCGGAACTTCGGTTCTGTGTAATCGGGGTCTCTCTCTCTTATCTCTCTCTCTCTTGTTCTTCGGTTCAAGACCCCCGTGGTCCCTCCTCCTTTCTACACGCAAGGGCGTAGCAACCCTGACAACGGCCAATCAAGATCAGGCTTAGTAGACCAGTTCAACAAGCGCCGGACCCCTTGGCAGCGAAAATCAACATCGGGACTCAGGAGGAGGAAGCAGAGGAGGAACCGTTAGAGCACCTCCAGCGGCGCCAAAAGGCAAGCACCTCCGAACATGCCGGGGAGTGTTCGGACCCAAAGAAGGATGGAATGCCTGTACCCCCCACTGAGCAGCCCGCACCAAGGATGGAATCGGAACTGGTTCGGACAGAACCGGTCATAGAGCTCCCTCCACAACAACCTCTACCGGCGGGTCAAGATACGGCAAGAACCGAAATGCAAGCGTTGGAAATATAGTTGCCTACCCCACCGGCAGGCCAAGAGCATTCAGAGGCGGAGCGGCCAACGGAGCCACAACCAGAATGACAAAGTGGTCACCAACAAGAGCTAGAGTTGTAGCTTGACGCAACCAGACAAATCTGACCATTGGCCAGTGACACCAACAGCCAACCCTCCGGGCAGACGCAACAACAGGGCACCGGCAGCCAATGGCTCCGGTGGATTGGAGAACAGATTGCCGGAGTGGTACACTACATAGAGGCGGAAGAGAAAGCGCAGATGGACCGGTTGCTCGTCACAATTGAAGAACTAGAGACGGCCCGATCAAGGATCCGGAGCCTAGAACAAGACTTGGACTTGGCCACAGAAGAATTGGCCAAAATGGCCTTAACCGGACCACAACTCCAAGCACCGGTGACTCCGGTAGATGTACATAATAAAGAAGAATCGGCACCTGTACATAGCAATAAGACCCCGGAGACGGAACCAGTCCTGGAGATAGTGGCGGCGCAAGCAAAAGAGCTTGCTGAATTAAGAGATGAACTGGCCGCACAGGAAGCATTACGCACCCGAGAGCGGGACTTGAAGAAAGTGGCAGAAGAAGAGCAACGAAAGACTGTTGAGAACCTCCACCGGGCAGAAGAGAATCTACGGAAAGGGCATCAAGCCTATGACCGGCTGAAGGAGGAGAAAGAGAAGGTGCTGCAAGAAAAGGAGAAGCTGCGACGGATGGTGGAAACAGAGATCGAAAGGCTAAAAGAAGAACTCTGTCAGTAGAAGGATCGGGAAGACCGCGCTCGCCGACAACTCAACCAAAAGCTTATTGAGCCCGTCATGACCACGAAATGGGGAAGAACAATTGAAGGCACCCCGAAAACAGCCTCGAAATGGCAACAACTGTTGGCTTCTAAGGCAACCAAAGGGAAGGCGGCCGACACGGACTAGGTGGCAAAGGAGCGCGCCAATAGGAAGCGACAGGCGGAAACGCAGGAGGAGCCACCGGTACGGCCAATCAAGATCAGGCTTAGCAGACCAGTTCAACAAGCGCCGGACCCCTTGGCAGCGAAAATCAACATCGGGACTCAGGAGGAGGAAGCAGAGGAGGAACCGTTAGAGCACCTCCAGCGGCGCCAAAAGGCAAGCACCTCCGAACATGCCGGGGAGTGTTCGGACCCAAAGAAGGATGGAATGCCTGTACCCCCCACTGAGCAGGCCGCACCAAGGATGGAACCGGAACCGGTTCGGACAGAACCGGTCATAGAGCTCCCTCCACAACAACCTCTACCGGCGGGTCAAGATACGGCAAGAACCGAAATGCAAGCGTTGGAAATATAGTTGCCTACCCCACCGGCAGGCCAAGAGCATTCAGAGGCGGAGCGGCCAACGGAGCCACAACCAGAATGACAAAGTGGTCACCAACAAGAGCTAGAGTTGTAGCTTGACGCAACCAGACAAAACTGACCATTGGCCAGTGACACCAACAGCCAACCCTCCGGGCAGACGCAACAACAGGGCACCGGCAGCCAATGGCTCCGGTGGATTGGAGAACAGATTGCCGGAGTGGTACACTACATAGAGGCGGAAGAGAAAGCGCAGATGGACCGGTTGCTCGTCACAATCGAAGAACTAGAGACGGCCCGATCAAGGATCCGGAGCCTAGAACAAGACTTGGACTTGGCCACAGAAGAGTTGGCCAAAATGGCCTTAACCGGACCACAACTCCAAGCACCGGTGACTCCGGTAGATGTACATAATAAAGAAGAATCGGCACCTGTACATAGCAATAAGACCCCGGAGACGGAACCAGTCCTGGAGATAGTGGCGGCGCAAGCAAAAGAGCTTGCTGAATTAAGAGATGAACTGGCCGCATAGGAAGCATTACGCACCCGAGAGCGGGACTTGAAGAAAGTGGCAGAAGAAGAGCAACGAAAGACTATTGAGAACCTCCACCGGGCAGAAGAGAATCTACGGAAAGGGCATCAAGCCTATGACCGGCTGAAGGAGGAGAAAGAGAAGGTGCTGCAAGAAAAGGAGAAGCTGCGACGGATGGTGGAAACAGAGATCGAAAGGCTAAAAGAAGAACTCTGTCAGTAGAAGGATCGGGAAGACCGCGCTCGCCGACAACTCAACCAAAAGCTGAAGCAGAAGACCGATGATTTTGAGCACCTACACTGGGACTACAAGCACCTGGATACAGAGCATAAGAAACAACAAGAGAAGATGGCAGAGCTCCGGCAGGAGGTGCATCGAGTTGAGATGGCGCTGGCGGAGGAACGGGCAGAAAGAACCACGCTGCTGGAGGAAGCCGCGCAAGAATGAATGGAGCTGCATAAGCAGCATTATGAAGAGAAGGAAAGAGCGACAATGGTATTGCAAAGACTACAGAACACCAATCAAACCCAATTGTCACATTACTGGGAGCAGGAGGTGGATACGGTGGCATTGATCAAGCAGTTGAAGGACGAACAACAAGCCGCGGAGGACAAATCGAAGATGGGATTGGAGCGGATCCAGTTCATTGTCCAGGCATGGAGGAACAAGACCAAATGCTTCATTGACGAAAGCTCTGCATAATGGTGGGACAAATGGGCAAAGCACACAACCGAGCTCCAGTTGCTACGGGCGGACGCAGAAAACCGGCAGAAGGATGGCGACGACTGCTACATGCTAACAAAGGAGGACTTCACCGCCGTAAGAGATGAGTTAGCTGTGGACTTTGTAACTCTGGCGGAGGAACAGGCAGCAGTGATCCGACAACTTGTAGTGCAGCTAGATGATGATCAACTGGACGCTCAAATACAGTTTGAGAGCTATGAGCGAACCAGGCTACGGAGAGAAGAAGCAAAGCAGGCGGCGACCATCAACCTCAGCGATGAGGAGCCATCACCGGAGCAAGGACCGGACGGAGACAAGGCCGGGGCGAGGCAACCGGAGTCAAATCCGGCGGAGCAGCTAACGGAGGAATCACCACCACAACTGCCGGTACCAGGAGCCGAACAGATGCCATCTAAGGAGCAACAGTCGAAGGAGCCGGAGCCACAACAGCAGCAACAACAATAACAGAGTTCCGAACAACCGGAAATGGATCGTATCGGCGAGACATCCCATGCTGGAGTGAAGGGGGAGTTTGTTGGGAAACCAGGCCCTCCAGATGGGATCCGGATGAGAACCGATCGAACTAGCTCAGACGAGTTCTTGGACGAATATCCGGAAACCGGATCGGATGGACCCAGAAGGGGTCCGGTTGGATCTAGTATGAATCGGAAGAGAGAGACAAATATGTAAATATGTTTCTTAGGGGCCATTGAGGCCACATTTGTAAATAACTCATAAGTTTTATGAGTATAAATATAACTAGGGTAAATGTGTTGTTTATCGTGAGATAGAGTTATTGTTGTGTCGTTGTACAGAGACAAAGAGAGAGAGAGAGAGAGAGAGATAAAGAAAGCATTTCTGTTGTAACCGCTGGTTGCGGAAGACAGAGCTCGAGGTCGTTGCCTCAGAGTCTCACATTGTAATACCTCTCCTCATAGTGATCCTATTCGGAGTTCAGTGAGCTCCCGTGGTTTTCCCCGATTAGGGTTTCCACGTTAATATCCTACGTCGTCTTGTTTTGAGTGTGTAAGTGCATTCATCCTTATTTTATTTCAGTTTCTTCCACTGAGTGATTAAGACTTGGTTGTGGCCGAGCACTATTTGCAACATCTATCCTTCCAACGAGCTTCCTCATTTAGTAAGCTCGACTTCACCGTCTCTAGGGATAGATGCTTCCCTTCCGGTCCGACGTTGCCGAATGTGACCATGAGCGTTTCCAGCTATCTGGAAGGGATCCCAACAATAGTAGTGTTAATACCTCGTCAGCAAGAGGTACTTGTAGAGAGGTGGTCTGATTGATAAGTCCTTGGAAGGCATTCAGGTGCTCTGCCATGCTTGAGCCATCCTGATACCTCAGTCTCACTATCTTTCTGAAGACTGAGACTTTATTTACGACATTCTTGTTCTCGAACATGACCCCAACTTCTTCCACGTGACTTCAACATCTGCCTCCTCATTGAAGTTATTGTATAGACTCATGTCTATAAAACACCTTATGTATGCATCCACTTCAGATGCATGATATCCCAAGTCAATGCATTAATCTTGTCGAGCTTGGTTTTGCCATATTGCAACAGTAACAATAAGTCTTTGCATACGAGCATATCCCGCATCTTCGACTTCCACACTAAATAGTTGGAGCTGGTTAACTTGAACATTCCACCAAAGTCCATCACTATGATACCAGTTTGTTGCACACTAGATCAGACACAACTGATTATCACTAACAAGTGAAAATGAATGAGTAGAAAACGAATACACAAACAAGAGGACACATGATGTTAACGTGGAAAACCCCGAAAGTGAAAAATTCAACGACCTCTAAACTATATCACTATATAAGTAAGGTATATAATAACTCTAAGGCAACAACCTTGAGTTCTTCTTTGTCAGGTCGATGGTTGCAAAGAAGTGACTCACACACTCTCTCACACTCTTACTCTCACTTAGTTACAGAGCCAACAACCAACAATAACTATACACTACCACTATATAAGTAAGGTATACAATAAGAAACTCTAAGGCAACAACCTTGAGTTCTTCTTCGTCAGGCCGACGGTTGCAAAGAAGTCACTCACACACTCTCTCACACTCTTACTCTCACTTAGTTATAGAGGCAACAACCAACAATAACTATACACTACCACTACCCACTAATGTTTTGCCCTAGTTATATTTATATTGATATAACTTTAAAGCTATTTACAAATATAGCCTCGAGTCGGCTTTGACCAATTCGGCTATTAGCCTAATCGATCATTGTTCGAGTTTTTGATTAGTTGATTTCTCGGTCTCGGTCGAGCCAACCATCAATTGATTCGGTTGTTCTTCCCATTCAGAAGGACATGTTTCCCAACAAAAAACTCTAGTCACCAAAAACCTAAAAATTCACAAGATTTAACCCAAAAGTTAGAGATCATGGCTCTTTTTTTTCTTTTAAAGAAAGATACACCTTAGTATATTACTTGAGAAATATACATATAGAAAACAGAAGGAGACATTTCATCTCACCTCTATTGTGATACGAAGGCTAATACCAACATCTGATCAAATAGACGATATCATATAAGAAACAAGTGGAGCACAAACTACAAGCTATGCAACAAAAAAGAAGGTATGGCACAATTCCACCTCATACCAGAAGTTGTCTCTGAAAATAAGTGAAGTTAGAGATCACGGATCTTGTTCAGTGTATTACAAAATACATCAACAAAATTTCCAACAATCAACATTAGAGCTCCATAAAGTCAATGTCAAGCCATCACAATGCAAGCACCAAACTGTCTTAGTCGCACATATTGGCAACCGCTTCATAGCACGATGAGCATCTCGTTATAGTCTTTCGGCGTGTGTTTGAAAAAGCATATGCCATGCAATGTTGGTCATTACCATTTATACATCACATAGCTAAAATGCAAATGGATTGTGCCTTAGCAAAAGTAGAACTAGAGTTGAATACAAACACAAAAGTGGAGATAAATGTAGAAATCAAAGATGTGGAATGATTGAAGTCTGAAGGACATCATAAATGGAAACACTTTAATGGCTCAACAAGAATTAGGATTGATGAGTACAGTAGTTGTTGAGGATCGTCAACAACAAATGATAGATCAACGAAATAAGTTGTTCAGTTTTGGTGCATCGACAACAACCAATATGCCAGAAAGAGGTTCAATAAGTTGAAAACAACACAATTCATTAAAAAAGAGGAGTCAAGTTAAGTATTTTCTAGAACTTATTTGTAGCTCCCAATCATTTGAATTCCGAGTAAATTCTTACATTTACTTGCAAGTTCTTGGCAATCACAATAAGAGCATTGGAGCGAGACATTGTACCATATAGTCGGAATGGTCATGTTCAATATTCTAAACAAATATTTGGCCTCCTGATTCATCCACAACCTTTCTAGTATCCTCTTAGCCTCTTTAAGTCTTGACCTTTGAAAATCTACCATTGTCACATATTTGGCTTTTTATGTACCATTCTATTATGGTCCCTTCGATGGAAATGTTGGAGACATTGTCCTCGATTAAAATGTTAACTAGATTGGTTAATTCTTCCTGTGAAGGCAGTGTATTTGATAAATTGCGAATGTCTCTCCACACGTCTGGTAGTGTCAACATGCCCATAGTGAAATAATCTACCAAACATGGCCCATAGATTCCTCCAAACACAAGTCATTCCATACCATCCTCCTTTTATATACTCACAAACTCCAAGTTTGTTTGAGTGTTCTTGCATTACCTCACACATAGCATTGAAGGCAGATTCTGCAATGCAATGCATGAGTTGGCATGCCCATTTATAGATGTGGTTTCATTTAGTGACACTTACTTTGGGCAACAAGCTACTAACCCATGCTTTTTGTGTGTGGAACTAACACAATAAAATATGGCAACATGTTTGTGACCTTTTGCCATTTGCAGCAATCCAACTTTTGACGTGAATATGCGGAATATTGCTCTGCCACAACCGAGTCTTAGGATCAACCATAGAAAGATGGGAATAGGGAGAAATACACGTATACACACAAACAATAGATCAAGAGAGAGTACATAGGATGTTTACGTAGAAAACCCTAAACGGGAAAAACCACGGAGCTCACTAGCTCCAACTATCAGTATGTCTAGAAGAATACAACAAGAGGAACACAGAGGCAACGACCTCGTGCATCCAGTCTTCGCCAACAGGCGGTTACAACAAAGACTGTTCAAGGTCTCTCTCTCTCTCTATGTTATGCTCTGTACAGTAGTTACACCAAAAGAAAATGCAACAACAACTCATATGTTTGCCCTAGGTCATATTTCTACTAATATAACTTTCGGGCTATTTACAAATGTAGCCACAATGGGCTAATAGAGACATATTTACATATATGTCCCTTCATCCGGTGAGAGGTTCTCACTGGGTCTTCCTTCCCGGGTACACATATCCCATCCGGAGGGACCAAAATCCTAACAAACTCCTCCTTCACTCCGGCATGGGATGCCTCGTCAATCCGATCCTCTTCCTGCATGCATCAAGCTTGTTGGGTGTCAGCACTTTGGTCAACATATCTGACATGTTCTCCTCCGTGTGGATTTTCGTCAGCATGAACTGCCGATCTTCTACTCGCTCCCGGATCCAGTGGTACCTGCGCTGGATGTGCTTTGTCCTAGAATGATAGGCAACGTTCTTTGTAAGGTGGATGGCACTTTGAATGTCGCAGTAGAGCCGATATTCCTCTTGCCGGATTCCTAGCTCTCCGATGAAGTCCTTCATCCACAGTATTTCCTTGTCGGCTTCCATAGTTGCCATGTACTCCGCTTCTGTGGTTGACAATGTAACCATCTTCTGCAGCCTTGACAGCCACGAAACAACTCCCCCTGCATATGTCATGACATATCTGGATGTTGACCGGCTGGTATCCGAATCAGCCGACATATCCGAATCGGTGAAACCATCAAGTTGGGGTTTACCAGAGCCGAATCGAAGACAGATACTTGAGGTGTCTTTCAAGTACCAGAGTATCCATTTTACTGCATTCCAGTGCTCCTTGCCAGGATTGCTCATAAACCGGCTCACCACTTCGACTGCGTATTCGATATCCGGTCGGGTACACACCATTGCGTACATTAAGCTCCCGACAGCAGAGGCATATGGTATCTTCATCATATCCGCCTTCTCTGCCTTCGTCTTCAAGTGTTGCTTACCGGATAACCTGCAGTTTTCCGGGAGTGTCGATCCGACCGGTTTCGCATCTGACATGCTGAACCGTTGAAGCACCTTTGTCACGTACTTCTCCTGTGACAGCCACAATTGCTTCTCTGACCGGTCCTGGATGATATGCATCCCCAGTATCTATCTTGTTGGACCCAAGTCTTTCATTGAGAAGGTCCGGTTAAGAGCCTTTTTCAGCATCTGTATCTTGACTTGGTCTTGTTCGATGATCAACATGTCGTCCACGTACAAGAGGAGTATGAGGAAGTCTGCACCATCAAACTTCTTCACAAATACGCAGTGATCGGCCTGTGTCTTATGGTACCCTTGATCTGTCATGAAGGAGTCGAACTTCCGGTACCATTACCGAGGAGCCTGCTTCAAACCATAGAGGCTCTTCTTCAACCGGCAAACCAGGTGCTCCTTCCCTTTCTTCACAAATCCCTCCTGTTGCTGCATGTAGATCTCCTCTTCTAGGTTGCCGTGGAGGAATGCCGTCTTCACGTCTAACTGCTCTACCTCGAGGTCCATGCTTGCAGCTATGCTCAGCATCGTCCGGATGAAAGTCATCTTTACTATCGGGGCAAATATCTCGTCGAAGTTCTTTTGCTGGAACCCCTTCACCACGATCCTGGCTTTGTATCTCGGGGGATGTCATGATATGGCAAGACTCGAACCCATGACCTTATGTTATATGGGTCGAGCTCTTGACCATTATACCATCTATTGTAATATGTAGGATATTATTTTCACTTAAGTTTTATTATAGGAAATTAATGTATATTCCAGATTTATCTGGAACATTCTAGAAGCTTCAGGATTACTCCTGAGAACACTATAAAAGAAGGCACTAGGCATTATGTTGAACCAAATTGCTTCAACGCCAGTCTTAAGCCTCATAGCCATCTTGTACTTACTCTTCCTATAATATATCATCTATTATCATCATCTCTCTCTCTCTCTCGTCCTCACTATCTCTCTCTCTCTTTCTCCTCTTCTCTTTTCTCTCTCTCGGGAGTCTTATGCAGTCCAGTCCTCTTAGTACTAATAGTACTTCCCTTCTCTAGTACTAATTCTCTCTCTGTTTTAGTACTATTCTTAACAGTTTGAACCAAATTTCCCTCTCTAGTCTTTCTTTTGGTTTCCCTCATCCTCTTATCCTTTTTCTATACAATGGCTTCTATTAGTGCCCAAGAATACCAATCCGTTTTCTCCGAGCTATAGTGTCTAAAAGAAAATTTCGTTGCCTTGGAACAAGAAAACCAATGGTTGTTACCGGATCTTCAACAAATCTCCCTAAAAAAACAACAAATGTAGCAACAATATGGGGAGTTACAACAACAACATGGGGAGTTAGCGTTACGTGTGCAACAACTTGAAGCAGCGTTGGAACAACAAGGATCAAGTCTCCAAGGATTTCATAAAGAGCCCAAGATTGGACTTCCTATGAAATTTGATGGAACACGATCGCAATTTAGGGGATTCCTCTATCAGGTACACTTAGTCATTCAAATGCATCCGTCTCGATACCCCACTGATGCATCCCAAGTCGGCCTAATAGGCACGTTACTTAGTGGCTTAGCCTTGGCATGGTTTGCTCCGCTTCTAGAAAAACAATCGCCCTTACTTAATAACTTTGAAGACTTTATTAGTGAGTTTAAAGCTTGCTTTGGAGATACAGACAACATTCAGACGTCGATCAACAAAATCCGACGATTGCGTCAAGGCGATCGTCCAGCCTCTGCCTACGCGGTAGATTTCCGTCTACTCGCTTCAGATATCCCCTGGGATGATCAGGCACTAATGGAGTAGTTTCTCTATGGCCTGCGAAACGATGTCAAAGATCTACTTCTAACCTTCCCCGAAGAACCAAAGTCTCTTACGGAGGCAATCAGTTGAGCAGTCCGATGTGACAACCGCCTTTTCGAACAACGTTCGGAACGTCAATTACAAATACTGTGCTCTAGGCCGGAGCCCACTTACGCCTCAGTCGTGGTTAAACCATTTCCACAAGACATACCTCAAGCAAATACTCCGACACCGATGGAGATCGACACCATGCGTCGACGTGGCCCGTTATCGAGAGAAGAAAAGCAACAACGATGTGCAAATCGATTTTGTCTTTATTGCGTTGGACTAGGGAATATAGCAATCAATTGTCCCCATAGGCCAAGAAGACAGGTAAATCAAATCGTAGCCTGTACTAAACCCGAGTCAATTCTTCCCTTAGGAGTGTTTGATAGTATAAATAGTACTAATAGAGTGTCTGATAGTATTAATAGTACTAATAGCCCAAGTATCTCAAACAAATTTGAAATCCTTAGTCAATTAGATGAAGAGTTAAACGATTGAGTCCAACCAAAATAGGAGCCGTTTGGTTGGACAGCCCTAGATCTGTACATCCCATTAGTGGTTCCATTCCCTCCAAGCAAGTTAGCAATGTGTTCCTAGCCCAAGTCATGGTTAGTACTAAAAGTACTCCCCCGGTACACGTCCTAGCACTTCTAGATTCCGGAGCTAATTCCTGTTTCATGGATCGAAATTTTGCCCAAGCTTCTCAGATATCCTTAAGAAAACTTCCTTGCCACGCATTTGTAGTAGTCATTGATGGTCGTCCCATTGCTTCCGGGAATATTGTAGAAGAGTCAGAACCCATTCAAGTTGTCCTAGGTAGTTTTGTGTGTGTAGTATCATTTAATATAATTAGTAGTCCAGAGCATCCCATTGTCCTGGGATTACCTTGGTTTGAATTACATAATCCAGACATAGATTGGAGAACAAGAGAAGTCTGACATCGACAACCCCAAGAATCTACTAATCGAGTTTCAACCATTTCACTACGTCAATTACGCAAAGAAGGACACTAGGAGGCAATGTTCCTATTTGCAATATCAATACATCCTTCCAACACTATTAAGGAGGAATCCTTAGTGCAACTTCCGGCGAAATATCATCGTTATGCCGATGTATTTGACAAGGTAAAAGCCGGTACTCTTCCTCATCATCGTCCCTATGATTGTCCCATCGATTTACAACGAGGAGCAGAGCCACCATGGGGACCAATGTACAACTTGTCACCCACCGAGTTAGAAGTCCTTCGAGCCTACATAGAGGAGAACTTGGCAAGCGGGTTTATTCGTCATTCAAAATCTCCAGCCGGTGCACCCATCTTCTTTGTCAAGAAGAAAGATGGCTCACTTCGTCTCGTCGTTGATTACCGCGGCTTGAATAAAGTCACCATCCAGAATAGGTATGCACTTCCTCTTATATCAAGTCTTTTAGAGCGAGTTAATGGTGCCAAGTTTTTTACAAAAATCGATCTACGAGGGATTATTTTACCCCTCACACAACTTACAAAGAAGGGACAAGCATTTCTTTGGTCCAATGAAGCGGAGATGGCTTTTTGGAATCTTAAGAAAGCCTTTACATTAGCTCCTATTCTAGCTCATGTGGATACAAACAAACCATTCATCATGGAGGCCGATGCATCGGATTTCGCCCTTGGTAGCATCCTTTCTCAACAAGGAGATAAAGAAGACTTACATTTTGTGCCTTTTCATTCACGCAAATTCGATGCCGCGGAAATCAACTACGAAATACATGACAATGAGTTATTAGCCATCGTGGATTCCTTTGTGCAATGGCGGCATTTCTTAGAGGGCTCTCCACATCAGGTCATCGTCTTTAGTGATCACAAAAATCTTGCTTATTTCCAGAACGCTCGGGTGCTAAATCGACGGCAAGCTCGGTGGGCTCAATTCCTCACGCGTTTCGACTTCAAAATCACATATAGATCAGGGAAGCTGCAAGGAAAAGTAGATGCACTATCACGGCATTCATATCTTGCACCTTGTCTTGGTGATCCAACGTTTGATAATCAAAAGCAAGTCATCTTGGGACCAACACGATTGCACACAACGCAGATTTTTCACACCCCAATGGATTCCTGGATTACCAATGCCATACGTGTGAACTTGAAGACAGACAATTTTGCTTAAGACATTCTGGCACACATTGATACCTCTCGGGCATCCTGTTCCCAATCTCAACAACTAGGTATGGACTATCGACAATTCAAATATTATGATGGTTTTTTATTCTTTAAAAAGCTTGTATATGTCATCGATTGCTCTTATCGCCTTTGAATCGTCCAAAATTGTCACGACACCCATACGGCGGGACATTTCGGTAGTACTAAGACGTTGGAGCTAGTACAACAATCTTTTTGGTGGCCCCACATGCGCCGTTTTATCGACGACTACGTTCGGACCTGTGATGCTTGCTGCCGAGCAAAGATGCCACGACACCATCCATATGGCTTATTGGAACCTTTACCAATTCCAAGTAAGCCATGGCAGTCTATTTGTCTTGATTTTATCACAAATCTGCCGGTCTCGAAGGGGTTCGATGCCATCCTAACCGTCGTCGATCGATATACCAAGATGGCACATTTTGTGCCGTGTACTAAGGCCATCACTAGCGAGGAAGCCGCCGCCCTTGTTATGCGTGAGGTATTTCGGCATCATGGCCTCCCAGACAGTATCATCAATGACCGAGGACCTCAATTCGTCTCCAAATTTTGGTAGCATCTCTTCAAGATGCTCAAGGTCTCTTGCAACCTCTCCTCCGGCTACCATCCCCAGACCGATGGGCGGGCGGAACGAACAAACCAAACGCTGGAACAATATCTCCAGTGTTTTTTGAGTTATCAACAGGACGATTGGGCCGAGATTCTCCACTTTGTGGAGTTTGCATATAATAATGCTGCTCACTCCTCGACTCGGGTCTCCCCATTTTACGGTTACACCAGTTCTCATCCTCGCTGGTCGGTGATCGACACCCCGGAGCTACCTGCCAATCCTCGTGCCGAGGATCATTTGGAGAGGCTACGCAATATCCAGATGGATCTCTCTACTCATCTTCGTCATGCCCAAAACACACAGAAGACTTATGCGGATTGTCATCGGCTTCCCTCCTCTTTTGCCATCGGAGATCGCGTATGGCTCTTACGTCGTCACATCAAGACTACTCGATTGTGCGACAAGTTGGATTATTGACGACTCGGTCCTTTCCTTATTACTAGTAAGGTTAATGATGTCACGTTCCACCTTGATCTCCCTCCACATCTTCAGATACATCCAGTTTTCCATAGCTTTCTTCTTGAACCTTATAAAACAAACACTATTCCCGATCGTGTTACGCCACCGCCGCCCCCGCTTGCGTTGGAAGCCGGCCTGGAGTATGAAGTTGCTGCCGTCCTCGATTCCAAACTTGTTCGAAACAAACTTTATTATTTGGTCAATTGGCTTGGCTATAGTCCGAGCAAACATACTTGGGAACCCGTCGAGCATGTCGCCAATGCTCATGATCTTCTTGCTGAGTTCCACCGAAAGTATCCGGCCAAACCTGGTCCACAATCAATGCCGACTCGTTCCACTCGTCATCTTAAGGGGGAGATAGTGTCATGATATGGCAAGACTCGAACCCATGACCTTATGTTATATGGGTCGAGCTCTTGACCATTATACCATCTATTGTAATATGTAGGATATTATTTTCATTTAAGTTTTATTATAGGAAATTAATGTATATTCCAAATTTCTCTAGAACATTCTAGAAGCTTCAGGATTACTCCTGAGAACACTATAAAAGAAGGCTCTAGGCATTATGTTGAACCAAATTGGTTCAACGCTAGTCTTAAGCCTCATAGCCATCTTGTACTTAGTCTTCCTATAATATATCATCTGTTATCATCATCTCTCTCTCTCTCGTCCTCACTATCTCTCTATCTCTCTCTCTCCTCTTCTCTTTTCTCTCTCTTGGTAGTCTTACGCAGTCCTGTCCTCTTAGTACTAATAGTACTTCCCTTCTCTAGTACTAATTCTCTCTCTGTTTTAGTACTATTCCTGACAGGGGGTTGCCGGCATCTCCTGGTTTCAGCTCGTACACCCACTTGTTTCGGAGTGCCCTCTTTCCTTTCGACAACTCCACCAATTCATATGTGTGGTTCTCATGCAGGGAATCCATCTCGTCCTGCATGGCACTCAACCACTTGTGGCTGTGGGTGTCTCTCTTAGCTTCTTCGAAGCTTTCCGGCTCCCCCTCATTGGTTAGTAGTACATGCTCTGGATCCGGAAATCTCCGGGGGGGCCTTCTCTCTCTGAGAGGATATCTCCGTCTTTGGTTTCCGACAATTGGCTCCTCTATTTGTTCTTCATCCGAATCCAATTCGGGATCTTGGGTGGTTCCAGTTCCTGCTTCCTCTTCTTCTTCTGCTGGTTTGGTGTCATCTTCGTAACCGGCCGATTCTTCGAGTGTTAACTGGCTCTTTGCCGGGTAGGTTTGTATCTCATCGATCGATCCTTACTGGTCGACTCAGAGTTCATTATCTTATTCTCCGACTCCTAGTCGGCAAGGGTCTTGTCCTCCATGAAGATAATATCTCGACTCCGGAAAACCTTCTTGTCGACTGGATCCCACACTCGGTAGCCGAACTCATCATCGTCGTATCCGACGAATATGCAATGTCGGGACTTTGGATCCAACTTTTCTCTCCGGTCCTTTGCAACATGCATGTAAGCGAGACACCTGAACACCTTTAGATGCCGGTACGACACTTCCTTACCGGTCCACACTCTCTATGGCGTGTCTTCGTCCAAGGGTAATGAGGGAGATCTATTTATCACGTACGTCGCTGTCGTTAGCGCCTTAGCCCAAAACATCTTGGGTAACTTGGTATGTGCTAGCATACTCCGGACCCTCTCCATTATGGTCTGGTTCATCTTCTCGGCCAGCCCATTGAGTTCTGGTATCTTCGGCACAGTAAATTCGAGCTAGATTCCCTTCGAGTGGCAGTACTCCTCTAACTGGCCCCGATATTCTCCTCCGTTATCTGCTCGAACTGCCTTCAGCTTCTGGCCGGTTTCTCTTTCCACTCCCGCGTGCAGCTCCTTGAAGACGGATAACACTTGATCCTTCATCTTCAACGGTGTGGCCCACTGCTTTCAACTGTGGTCGTCTATGAACGTCACGAAGTACTGTGATCAGGCATGTGACTTCGTGTCCACTTGAAACACATCGGTATGCACCAGCTCTAGTGGTGCATTACGTCTCATCGGTGGCCTTGAGCGGAAGGAGGTCTGGTTTTGCTTACCGTCCAGGCAGTCGGTGCACCTCTCAAGATGCACGTCTTTGACTGGAATGAGGTTGTCATCGGCAAGCCTCCTCATCCCCTTCTCGCTCATGTGACACAGTCTCTTGTGCCACAGTTCACCGGAAGTGTCGGATGCCACGTTCACTTCTTCCCGGCATAACCGGGCATTCATTAGGTACAACGTGTTGACTTTCCGGGCCCGAGCCACTATTAGGCTCCCTTTGCTGAACTTCATGACTCCGTTCCGGATGCTACCCATGTAGCCTTCATCGTCTAGCCGACCGGCTGATATTAGGTTCAGTCGAACCTCCGGAACATGTCAGACATCCTTCAGCAGTAGCTTGCATCCGGTTGGTGTTATCAACCACACGTCTCCTATGCCGACAATTCGGCATGTACCTTCATTCCCCATCCGGACACAGCCATGCTCACCGGCTACGTAGGATGAGAAGCATTTCCGGTCCGGGGTCAGGTGGAATGATGCTCCGGAATCGACAACCCACGTTGTCTCGTCACCGGCAAGGTACAACTCACTCTCCTCGGTGATGAGCATCAACTCTTCTTCAGTTGCTGCGATTGTTGTTGTTCCCTTCCGGTCCGGTCCCCTTCGATCTTTATCGTTCTGGTCCGGTGACCGCTTCGAATCGGTATTGTTGGTTCCCTTGTCTTTCCGGAAATGCCGACAATTCTTCTGGAAGTGTCCCGACTTGCCGCAATGGAAGCAAGTAGGCCTCCCCCTTGACTTTGACCGTGTCTCCGACTTTTCCCGGTTCTGGGGACTAAGGTTCCTTTGTCTTCCGCGTTCCGATTCGGTAAGGAACATTTTGGAGTCGGAGATCACCTCTTTGTCTTTCCAACACGCCTCCTCATCTAGCAAGCTCGACTTGACTCTTGCTAGGGACAACTATTTTCCTTCCGGCCCGACGTTGCCCAAAGTGACCACTAACATCTCCCAGCTATCCGGGAGGGAATTGAGTAGGAGTAATGCTAGTACCTCATCGACGAGAGGTACTTCCAACGATGTTGCCTGGTGAATCAGTCCCTAGAAGTCATTCATGTGCTCCGCCATGCTGGAGCCATCTTGGTACCGGAGCCGCACTAGCTTTCGGAATACCAAGACCTGATTAACAACATTTTTGTTCTGAAACATAATGCCAATCTTCTCCCAGAGCTCATGAGCCTTACTCTCCTCATTAAAGTTGTTGTACAGGCTCATGTCCATGAAGCACCATATGTACGCCGTTGTCTTCATGTGCATTACCTCCCATATCGTGGCATCGATCTTGTCCGGTCTCTTGTCTCCGACATGAGCCGGCAACCAAAGATCTTTAACCAAAAGCATGTCCCTCATCTTCGACTTCCACACTGAGTAGTTGGAGCTAGTGAGCTTGAACATGCCGCCAAATGAATCTTCCATTTTCTGTGTTGTTTTGCTCTGATACTAGATTGATGTGAATATGGGGAATATTGCTCTGCCACAACCGAGTCTTAGGATCAACCATAGAAAGATGGGAATAGGGAGAAATACACGTATACACACAAACAATAGATCAAGAGAGAGTACACAGGATGTTTACGTGGAAAACCCTAAACGGGAAAAACCACGGAGCTCACTAGCTCCAACTATCAGTATGTCTAGAAGAATACAACAAGAGGAACACAGAGGCAACGACCTTGTGCATCTAGTCTTCGCCAACAGGCGGTTACAACAGAGACTGTTCAAGGTCTCTCTCTCTCTCTCTCTCTCTCTCTCTCTCTCTCTCTCTATGTTACGCTCTGTACAGTAGTTACACCAAAAGAAAATGCAACAACAACTCATATGTTTGCCCTAGGTCATATTTCTACTAATATGACTTTCAGGCTATTTACAAATGTAGCCACAATGGGCTAATAGAGACATATTTACATATATGTCCCTTCATCCGGTGAGAGGTTCTCACCGGGCCTGCGTCATCTGGTTCTCACTGGGTCTTCCTTGCCGGGTACACATATCCCATCCAGAGGGACCGAAATCCTAACAACTTTGATTGTGTTGAGCACTAACATTAGATATGACATTATATTTTGTCCAGGATTTATCAATGACTATCACATTTGATGTCACATTTGGCATCCTATGTAACTTTCAAGCAAGTTTCCCATGCAATTTGATCATGATTTGAGCCCCGATCAGAACGAAGTATCATATACTAAAGTGGGATCCCCATGTTCATAGAGTTTGGTACAATTGTTGCATATAATGGTAGCCCAAATTTGATTCATTTTGAATGTGGATTCAATTTCCCAAGGGTTATTTTGCAACAATCACTCACACATTTTCAACATCCATTGATTTTGAAGCATCAAGATTAATGGTTGTAGTGTTGGAGATCGATCTGTACCAGGCAAGTATGGTTGGACATGTGCCACTTTCCCTTACTCTTTAAGTGAATGGGCATCTTGGTTGACAAGTATGTGAGCAGATATGTGGAAGCGTGTACGAGGAACTATAGTATTATACTCAACAAACAACATAGAAATGCGATAGAAGAAGAAACAGAAGCGTGGATGTAGTTTGGAGCTCTAATAGAAGTTCTTATTTTGCTCTCACATTGTAACTCTACACTTAGATATTCAAGAAAAAGAAGAGAAGAGAAATTGTTACAATGTTAGCGTTGAGCTTATATACTCAAGCCCTAACTAGAGGATGTGTTCACACTACGGTTACAAAGCGGAAGGATTCGACCTTTTATGCCAACAAACTTCCCCGTTGTCGTGAAGAAAACCGGCCCTAAGAAGAATCAAAGAATTAAAGGCGTGAACCCACCTTTGCACAAGTGTGCGCGAATTGATACATTGTACATAACTAGGAGTATGCGCTATTTGGTGGCCTACCGAGCCGAGATGGTGATGAGAGACATTCCAAAGGATAGGCGTCTGGCCAGGTTCCCTTGGGTGGTGACACCGGGCATCCATGCAGAGGTGTTTGAGGTACAGGCTAGATGCCGGACCTAGGGAGAATTTGAAGCATGCCTCCTCGAAAGGTACGGGCTTGATGACGTTGTCGTGAAGATTTTCGGCAATAGTGTGAAAATCCTAGAAAACGTACGAAATCGAGTATGAATCATATAATACAATAATTGTGAAGATAACATTTTAAATAAATTTAATATCTAAGTACAAAATGATGGAGGTTTCGAATGCACTTTATTACACGAGAAACGGACAACTAAATGTCAAGATATGAGGTTATAAAGTTTGTGAAAGGAAAAGAGAAAATTGTGAGATATCCCACATAGGCACGACAAATACGGCTCTCATCATATATAAGGTAGAGCAAAAGATATTATCTTTGTGTCTATGTGTGGAGCATAGAGAGTTCAAGGTAACTTGAACTAAGAGTGGAGGTGGGGTAGCTACTCGTAAAGGGTTTTGGCCAACCAAAACCGGACTGACGATGGAGCCGGTGAGACGACGGCATCCGGCGGCAACCAACGAACCGGCGTCCGACGACTAGATAAATAAATATATAAATATATATACATATACAAGGAGGGCAAGTAAGGATTCGAACCTTGCACCTCCAAGTTAGGAGTCAATTGGCTTACCATTAAGCCATTCTATTTAGTTAAATTTATATTTCTATCATTGTAGTTTTACATGTAAATTCTCATACATGAGAGCTAAAATGAGTGACATGGTTATCATGCACCACATGTAATACATAAGCGCCAAATGGAAAACATGCAATTTATGCATGTCTTGTACCCTCACATGCATCATATGCATGAGAGCATCTATAAAAGAAGGAAGGGGGAGGAGAAAAACACGCTTTTTTTGGGTTATGAAATTAAGAAGAAGAAATTCGTTATCAAATTGATCGTGTAACTTGTTTCTTAAATCTAAAGTTAAAAGTTCAATCAATCTCTCTCAATCGTTTAATCTCAACTTCTCTCTTTCCCAATCTATCTTAAGTACTTTCTCGCTAAAGCTTACGCCAAAGCTTGTACCGACTTTGAATCCTTCCGGTCCGGAACCCCGGCGGTTCCGCCTCACGATCCGTGCGTAGTGACGGATCTTCACGACAACGTGCTTCGGTTATCGAATAGAGACTTCATGGAGTGGGTGGAAACCCTTGGGAAGGGGAGGAATGCGTCGACGCTCCTCCGGGAGTTCGAGGAACGCTTCGCACGGCTCTCAACGCTGGACAGGACCGTGTTGGACATGAGTCGTGTCCTGTTGTTCGTCAAATCGGTGGACGTGCGGGATAGGGGCCAAGTGGGTCTCTTGCTAGAGACAAATGATGGATGGGCTGACGACCGACTGGACCGTGGTCAAAGGGGTCTGCAGTCGCTTCGACAAACGGCGAGACTGGGGCGACGAGAAGTCATCGGTGATGGGACGCACCCCAATAAGGAAGTTCGATTACCCTTCGCCAGCAAGAAAGGAGGAAACTCGGGATTGGCTTGAAACTGGCCCAACGTCGACCAGAGCGGTCAAGGGCCCATCCGGGGGAGCGGCTCTTGAGGAGTTGACACAAATGGTGCGCGACCTGCAGATCGCGCAGGCCTGGAGAGACAGTGGAGGGCAGCCACGCGACCGAAGGCCACCAGCTGGACAACAGTGTATGTGGTGCAACGTGGTCGGGCACAACCGGCGAGATTGCGTGGAGTTTGCCGAAGCCCTCAGGGTAATGTGGTGTACCTATGGAACGGACGGGTGCACGCTGGTGATACTCGGAGAGAGGTGGAGATGAATTTCGGGCGTGGCGGGATGAAGCGGCTAACGGAAAAAGTGGAGGTGCGCAATGTGGAGGTCGTCCATTATTCAGCATCGGCCAAGATCCGAGTAGGAGGTGACGAAGACCGGAAAATGAAGAAACTCTGGCTTCTGGCCCTCGGTGCTAGAAGGCCTCTCCGGTGGACGACTTAAGAGGGAGGAAGCGAGTCGTGTAGAGCGGCAGGTCCGGGAGGTCACTAGATGGGACGATCTGGTTGAGGAGAAGACCGGTCTCGTGGAAGCTGCGTGCAAGAACTATGAGGTCCTGGTAGAAGACAAGTGTGCGGGAAAGGCCGGAGGTGCCAGGCCCTCACAACTGTTTGAGACCCGGTTTGGGCAGAAGCAAAACGATGGTGGTAACCCCGGTGCATCGGACAAAACGAAGCGGGCCGGTTACCGGTTAAGCACCGAGATTGAAAGGACGACAGACCTACGGAAGGTTCTAGAAGAACGGATCCTCGACAGCAAGGTCGAGCTATCTTTGTGGGAAGTGCTTGGGATCGCGAAGAAGGAGTTCCACGATTCCATTGTAGATCTAGTGAAGCACAAGTGGCTCTCTACAAAGTCGGAACCGGAGAAGCTGGTGGAGGTGCGGACGACGCATCTGGAGGATGCGGCCCTAGAAGACGAGTTGGCGGATAGTCACTACTCGAAGTTACACTAGACCAGGACCACCACGGAAACCCCTATCCAGATCGGGGACGTGCAGGAGCCGATGATTGTGTTGATAGACCATGGTTCAGAGATAAACCTGATGTCCATGGACTTCTACAGGAAAGGGAAGTGGCCAATCAATACCAAGCACGGTTGGAAGATACGCGCGGCAATGCATGCTACAGAGGAGTTTCACGGGCCGTGCCTGAATGTACGCGTGAAGATTGGGGATGTCGAGGTAGACCAACATTTCTTCATGCAGGAGACGTCCTCGCACCTGGTGATACTCGGCGAACCGTACATTACGGCGGCACGCATGGAAACAAAGGTGCTTGATAATGGGTCGGCGTACGCGTGCGTGAGAAGCCAAGATGGACGTCACTCCGTCCAATTCCTGACAATAAGGCCGAACCATGAGAGGAACCGCGAGACCCTCGGCGGCGATAGCGGAGGGGATTTTTAGAGAGGGCTATCAAGGTGTGGGGCCACGATAGTCCGGGCACATTGGAGGAACCCCACACATGTACCATAGGTAGGAAGTTTTGGTTCTCCGAGAACGGAGGTTGTACTTTAGCTAGCATCAACGGATGGAAAAGGAAGCGGGCGGAGGAACGGCTCAGGGTATGCCGAGTCCTCGCCCTCGATGAAGAAATTAGCGGCGCCATAGAGGCGGTTTCTTTTTACAACACCCTGGGGGAATTACTGAAGGTGTTCAAAGAAGGCCTCAGTGAAGACCGGATGATCCCGGTTAGTTTCTTGGAGATTTACGAAGTCCTCGCTAACTTCGGGGAAGGGGTTGGGTCTGACAGGACGGCCTGCATGGATACCAAGTACAAGACTGTGGACCGGAAGGTGAGGCCAGTCGTGGCACTCTTGCCGGAGGGCAGCAAGGAATGGATAAATGGGGTCGCATCGGACCCGAGTCTATGAGATCTGGCCGGCATAGGGCACCGATTCACTAACACGACGCTACGGGAGCTCAAGGTCGGTGGGGGTGGGTTCCTACTGCCGGCGGAAGAGGATGCTTGGGAGGCATAGGAAAGCCTTCGCATTCTCACCAGGGGAAATCGGGTGCGTGGACCTGACAATTGTTGAACCAATGGTAATCTTCACGGTACTGCACGTACCGTGGAATCTCGAACCGATTTCGGTACCCAGAGCTCACATCCCAAAGCTCATGGAGCTACTGAAGCAGAAGGTGGAGATGGGCATCCTCGAGTTGTCGAGTGCCCCATATTCAAACCGGTGGTTTACAGTGCCAAAGAAGAACGGCACACTGCGCTTCATTTAGGACCTGCAACCGGTCAATAAAGTGACCATTCGAAATGCAGGTATCGGTCTGACCGTTGATGATTTTGTAGAGGCCTTCGCCGGAAGGTCGATCTATTCGGTCGGGGATCTATACTTGGGGTACGACCAGTTCCAACTAGCCGTGAGAAGCAGGGATATTACGATGATGTGAACCCCTCTTGACCTAGTACGGATGTGTACCTTGCCGCAAGGATGGACCAACTTGGTGGCGCACATGGTGAATGCTATGAACAAAGTACTGAGGGACTGCATCCCGGACATCACCATGCCATTCCTAGACGACACCTTGATAAAGGGGTGTCCGGTGGAAGAGAGGGACGAGATAGTTGGAGTAGATGGATGCTGGAGGTTCGTGGTAGACCACGTCGAGGACTGCAAGAAGGTGTTACAGAGGCTTGAAAGGGTGAAGCTCACCTTCTCCGGAGAGAAGTCGACGTTCGGGCAGTCAAAGATGCTAGTAGTCGGGCACATGTGCGGGCCCTATGGCCAGAAACTGTCTCTGGCAAAGGTAGAAGCAATCTCCGTCATGAAGGAAGAATGCAAGTCGGTAACGGAGGTGCGGAGGTTCCAGAGAGCGTGTGCATTTTATCACATCTGGATTCTGCATTACGCGCACATAGCAGAGCCACTTTACGGCTTGTTAAAGAAGGGGCGCAAGTTCGAGTGGGGGACAGAGCATGTAGAATCGGTGCAGAGGTTGAAGGACGCGGTTTACGACAAGAACGTTCCAATCTATGTAACCATGGACACAAGCCCGACTGGGATAAGATGGGTGATCAGTCAGGAAGATGAGGACGGTACGATGTTCCCTATCCGTTTTGGGGCAAAGGTACTTAGCGAGCGGCAATGAGGATACTCCCAGGTTAAGTGCGAACTCTGGGGCATCGTTTCGGCAGTCAAAGCCGACAAAGACTATCTAATTGGGACGGAAGTGATAATTGAGACAGATTGTCTGCCGATCCTCGGTATGGTTTCCGGATGCGCGATGTTGAACCTGGCGATGCTCAGGTGGATCGCGTACATAAAATCTCTAAACCCGGAGATACGACACATATCCAGGAAGGACAACGCCATGGCCGATATGCTTTCAAGAGCGAGGTTTGACGACGAAAACGGCATGGGTTCAGAAGACGAAGAGGTCGGCGTGGACTTCTTCGAGTTAGCGCACGTGACAACAAGGGTAGGGGGCACTCTGGCACTGAGCGAGTTCAACGAGAGAGAGTATGATGGGGAGTGGCTCCAGATCGGAAGATTCCTCAGGACGATGACGCTAGATACCACGTGGACGAGGGATGAAGCTAACTGGATCCGGAGGAAAGCTTATTGATTCCTCCTACGGGATGAGAGCATTTGGAGGCACCCAAAGAAACGAGGTAACGTCCCACTACGTGTAGTAGCAAGGAAAGAGGAGCAAGAGGTGCTGCCTGTGGTGTACCACGAGAGTCACTGGGCCGGGCACTGTGGCACTTGGGCCACCTTCGAGAAGCTGAAGGAGAAGTATTGGTGGCCGGGGCTATACTAGGATGTGCACCAATTCGTGACAACGTGCGGAAGCTGCTACATGCATTCCATAGTCTGACATCGGGATGAGTTGCACCCGACTTACCCGCCGATTGTCCACTTCAAGTGGATGGTGGATTTGGTGATGATGCCGATGGGAGTAGGGCAGATGCGGTACCTGGTGCTGGCGTGGGAGGATTTGAAAAACCAAGTGGAGGGTTGCGCACTACAAAACAAAATGACTGCGGCAGTCTACCGGTTCCTGATTGAAGAAGTAGTATGCCGGTACGGGTGTGTAGGGAAGATCGTGGGGGACTGAGGAGAGCTGGACACGCATGAGGCTGAGGAGTTGTTCAATCGGTTGGGAGTCAAGCTCTCTCTGACTACGGCATACAATCCTGACGCGAACAGGAAGGTAGAGCGCGGGCACGGGCCAATCATGAAGGCACTAGTATGAGCATGTGCAGGACGGGTCGGGAATTGGCCGCGGCTCCTCCCTTACGCGTTGTGGGCGGACCGGACTACGCATAGTTTGGTAATCGGGTTCATGCCAGCAGACCTGATGTACGGGCAAAAGACGATCATGGCGGTAAAACGAACGATCTCCTCATGGGTGGCGATAGATTGGAGGGGTGAGATGAGCCGGGAAGAGCTGTTGGCGGCGCGGATTCGACAGCTCGAGCGAAGACCGGAGGACGTGGAACGGGCAAAGGTGAAGCTGCGTATGACAAGAGAAAGGAACAAAGACAGGTTCGATCGAACACATCGACTGCGGCCAAAGAAGATCGAAGAAGGTGACTGGGTGCTGGTCTACGACAATAGCCTCGACAATCAACACAAGGCAGCGCGTAAGTTTGCAAAGAGATGGTTTGGGCCCTACACTTTGACAAGGACGAACAACAACGGCACTTATCATCTTTTGGAGCTCGACGGAGCGCGGATAGCGGTGCCGGTGGCCGGTAAGCGGATAAAGGTGTTCAAGAAACATTATGCCGACGGACCGGACCCGGCTAGCGCAAATGATGGTAACAACTGGACCGGCACAAACGATGACTTAGAGGATGAAGAATGATCACGGGCTAGTCTTCTCTGGGCAGATGGACAATCTAGCACGTATCGGAGGACGTGTGGTTTGGTGGGGGTGGATGTCGTGAAGAAAACCGGCCCTAAGAAGAATCAAAGAATTAAAGGCGTGAACCCGCCTTTGCATGAGTGTGCACGAATTGATACATTGTACATAACTAGGAGTAGGACGGTTGATGTAAACATACTAGGTATTAGATATTTATTAGGAAATCGATGCGTATCTTTGTCCGTAGGGACAGAGTCTCTGGAGGGTTGCCATCATTGTATTTGTCACTGTTATTGGAATTGAATCTCTTCTTTCTATGTTATCTGTGTTTCCGGGAGTGTCTTCTTTCACTTCTCTCGAGTGTTCTCCTTGATTAAGTCAGTATACGCGTTGGCGGTTCAATCAGCGGGCAAGTGCCGCCGGTTGCTGACAGGTCTAACAGATCTTACACTAGCGTGCTTCTCGCTTCCTCTTGTCTCTCTTGCTCCTTGGTTCAGGGCCCCCGTGGTCCCGCCTTATTCACACGCGAAAGCGTAGCAACGCGACACCGTAAAAGAACTAATCTTTCTACACACAATGGTAAGGGGTTATCTCCCCTGTAACCTAGATTACAATTTAATCTAAAGTTATAGTTACAAGTCAGTTGACACATAGTCGAGTTGGTGGAGGTAGAGTCGATATCTAGCCTGATTCGGCTAGTCATCTGGGCCGGCTTGTTCGAATTGGTCGGTCTTTGACTTACCTTCTGCTCCTTAGTTGGTGCTCTTCGGCTCGGTCGCTTGTCATAGTCCCATCCTTGTCCTTAGTGCTACAAAGTATTGTTCTAGGAGTGGCTTCATCAGGCAATCGACGATGTTTACCTCCGTGTCGATCTTCCGAACTTCGAGCTTCTTCTATGTTATGAGCTCCCGGATGTGATGAAACCATACCTCAATGTGTTTCATCTTCGCATGATAGATTGGGTTTCGAATGAGGTGTATTGTGCTCTATGAGTTGCAATAGATGGTCGGTGTTGGATGCTCGATTTGTCTTGTAGCCAGGAAGTCGGATGTCAGTTAGTGCACCTAGATGGCATCCTTCGTTGCCCCTAATGTTGTTATGTATTCAGCCTCTGTGGTAGACAGGGTCGTGCACTCTTGTAGCTTCGACTTCCATGATATGGCGCTACCGCCATAGATGAAGATGTGTCCTGATGTCGACTTCTGATTGTCCATATTTCTAGCATAGTCAGAGTCAGTATAACCTTTGATTTCGGTCGGGTTTGCCGATCCGAAAGTCATTTGTGCATCCTCAGTCCCTTTTAGGTACCTGAAGATGTTCTTGATGGTCTCCTATGAATGTTAACGTGCAGAAGCATTTAGACAGAATCGGCTCAGCCAGATAGCAACAGAGAATAAGATGAAGGTTTAGTGGAGAAGCTTAATACACAGAGAGTATACATGGGAGAGACAAAGAGAGCAGAACATAAATGTTGATTCAAAATAATTAAACCACTCTGTAACTCTGTACATAGAATGTGCTCAACAACACTATTTATACAAGTCCTCAAAAGGATTGACAGAAGTACTATGTACTTCAATGCTCATACGAGCGACTGACACTAACTACGAGACAATGATTACCTAGTATTTTAGGCTACTACTAGGATTCCGGTTCCTACTCGAGTCCGGCTCTTCGATCTGTCTCACTGATCCGGCCGGTTGTATCCGGATAACAATCCGGCTTTGGCTTATTCAACCGGTCCATATCCGGTTGAGGTTGCTCAACTTGAGGTCGGATCGTGATGTCAATGTCTGTGGCAACCGGTCCTTCCACCCAGCACCTTCTAGCATCGTCCCACCTTGCTCGCGCTCCTCGTCCGGTCTGGTCATGTTTGCTGTGACCCTTCTGGCTCGGCGCACCTCGACCTCCTCGGCCGGCTTGTCTGCTCAACGGGCCCATTTCAGCTCCCTTGCTGCTACGACTCCGACGCTTGTTGACCTGTCGGTTCCTTCATGTTGGCGTCGACTTCCGCTGCGTCCGTGTTCGCTTAGCCTTTACTTGATCCGGCTTCTCCAAATCTTGAACCGAATAAACTTCCTTCGATTCGTTCCTGCTCTTGTCCGAGTTGGTAGTTTCCAACTCATCTTCCGTTTTTAGGCCCTTCACCACATCGGACCACGTTCGGGTCTTGGCCTTCTTCTGGTCGGCTTTGTCCTTCTTGACTCTACCGTCGCTACCGCTTGCTCTGACTTGTTCGGATGTGCTGACTCCCTCGGTCGACTCGGCTCCCTTTTTCTACTCATGTCCCATCTTGGTTTTTTCTTCCTCTCCGGGTCCTTGTTTGGGGCCATCACCAATGCCTTTGCCCGTTCCTGGTCTCTCAAGTGCAGCACGTCGAGATGTTGTACACCACACATTTCAGAGAAGTGATGCAACTTGTCCGATCCGAGCGGTTTGGTGAAGATGTCGGCAACTTGCCAATTCGTCTGAACATACCAAAGTTTGATATCATTGCTCAAAACCCGCTCACGCACAAAGTGATAGTGGACTTCTATGTGCTTCGTCCGAGCATAGAGGCCTAGCTACCTTCATTTGATGATATCTTTTGACTACGTTGAGACTTTGTTTCGTGGTGGGTCAACTTTTGTAGCGAGCGCGCCAACACTAGGTACGATTTGACGCCATGACAGTGGTATGGGACGCCGATCGAGGCTCGAGTCCGTCTCGATCCCTTCGCTCGGGGGTGGTCGGGTGGATTGGTACCATTCTTTTATCCTTATCATATGCTTACATTAGATCATTTCTCTAATAGTTGGTTTTAAAGCTCATGTTCTAATGTTTCTTTTGTTGTCTTTTGTCTTCTTGATTGATGGTGATTGATCGATGTGCGGTCGGCCTTGATCCAGACAGCGATCAACCTATTTTCTTTCTTGTTTTTCTTTCTATTTTTTCTTCTCCCTTGCATATGTGTTTGGTGTCGTATGCATATGAAGTCAATACCTCAATTGCGTATTACGATTAACCCTTATTTTTAGATGTTCGTGTGCGTAAAAGGTATATGCCTCGATTACGTATCTCGATTACATCATTTTTGGCTATTTTATATTACAATTTCTTTTATATATGCATATGTGGTCATGTGTATACGTATTTGATCGTATATATGTGATAATATACATATGTGTATATAAGTTATTACGTGATTTCAATATCGAATGTTTTCCTTTTCGGGTAAAGGATCTTGGTGGCCGTCCTCACATTTTTGTGAGAATGGCGTTGTCACCATCCCTTTTTCAACAAATTTTTATTGTTGACATCCCCGTTGGTGACTTTGATTTCGTTATGTAATGAAACAATCTTAGTCACAATGGTGTTGAGAACCTAGGGCTTGACCCACTTGATGTGAGGTCACTCTTATGACACACATATCCAACATCCCTCCCTCATTACATGGATACGATGCCACCATGAAATAATTCTTACGAAAGGTATTCGTAATGACGTAACCATGTGATGGGCCACATGGGCCTACTACGAAAAGAGGGCTCATTTGGCTTGACCATTAGGTTGCACTTTGGTGTATACCATCGTAATTATGAGACTCGAGGTTAGGTAACGTACCAACAAAGTTTGTGGTAAACGAGGGGGAAATAAGGACTCTTGACATATATGTTTCTTTTAAAAAAAACATATATGGGCAAATGCCTCACATATCTCTTATACGCATTAAATATTAAACATTCAAGAAGAGCAACCTACTTGGTTGGTTGAAGTGTTTAATGCATTTGTTCTCGAGGTCTCGAGTTCAAACATGACCAAGACCATACAACATCGTTGATACATATGATTATAACACATGTTTAGACTTGAGGTCTAAGTGCACTTCGGGGTCCTCGTAATAGGACTTAAAGAGCTGAAACCACGTATGTGGGCACCAAAACATAGTTTATTGTTAACATTTTTTTCATGTATAAACTATTCATGACGCGAACATACATGGTTGAGCCTCGGGGAGCCGCCATGAGAAAATCGATATAGAGATTAGGGAAAGATATTAATTTGTCACCCCCATGGTTTTTAAAACACCTTTGTGTTACCATAGTAACATAATCTTCAACCTAATCTCATACGTCTAGAGGGGTATTGATGTAAGATCATGATATCGATTAATGTTTGCCCATGATATGTTTACATCACGACATGATGTTACGACTATTTGTCTGACCTTATCCTTTTTCTTTGCCAGAAATAATCATTCAATGGCTCAAAATAACGACTCGATGTCATCCGCTTAAGCGGAAGGAACTCAAGGAAATCCTCCCGGACAAATTTCCATTGAGATGTATTTTTCACAAATAAGCGAATACCTTAGTTTCACTGCTCAACAGATGACCGAACTTCGGCAATCTCAAAGTGCTCTCGACGCACGTGTCATTAGTTTACAACGTGAGACTAATAGACCGGAGGAGCGACAGGGTGAACCATCATTTGGTGTTAAGCCATTTACGGGAGAAAAAAAGGAAAGAATTGAATAAGCAATCTTCACGTGGCTGGGCCGATGGGAGTCTCATTTTGAGCTCTATCCCACACTAGATAGTGTTGGGGACAAGGTCGTCAGTGCGGAAGAACAAAACAACATATGTGATGTTGAAGGACCTGTGTATAAGAATGAAACAAGATACAGAGAGAGAGAGAGAGAGAGAGAGAGAGAGAGAGATAGGCACAAAGAAACATTTTATTTCTTAATAGCAACAGTTACAAAATGACAACCACCCTTCACTAAAGGTTACAGAGTCACTTTATATAGTAACTATCCTAGGGCAACTGTCCTTTATGCTATTTACAGAAATAGCCCAAACTTGGGTTGTCCAAAGGGACAGTGTGAATACGGCCATTATACACTTGTATTCGACACTCCCCGGTAATGGGCGTATACATGGGTTATCATAAATTATAGGTATATACAAGGTTTATTGAACAGATCGGTTTTGTTCGAGTCGGCAAGATCTGAAGAAAGAAGACCGAACCGGTCGGGTCGGAAAAGCTGAAGCCGATCCTCAAAGAACCGATGTCGGTTGTCCGAAACCATCCTGTGCTGTGTGTCCGACTTTTGAACCAGACCGATTTTTTGTTACGCCCATCTGGTGCCGAAGGGACCGGAAGCGATCCACCGAAAGACACTTGGTCATTCCATCTGCGATATTATCGGTTGTGGATATCTTCTCGAGACCGATTTTCCCTGAAATGATGCAGTCCCGAACAAAGTGATGTCGAATGTCGATATGCTTGGAGGCGTTTTGGTGAACCGGATTTTTTGACAAAGCAACAACACCCTGACTGTCGTTGTAGACAACTGGAGCTGAGTCGAGGTTGACTTGTCGAAACGTGTGCGCCAGCCGACCAAGCCATAAAGCTTCTTTTGCCGCGTCAGACGCAACTACATATTCCGCTTCGGTCGTTGAGGTGGTTGTGCACTCCTGAAGTTTCGACTTCCACCAGATTGCTCCATTGCTGAATTTGAAACAATATCCGGTTGTTGTCAGGAATAGTACTAAAGCAAAGATGGAATTAGTACTAAGAAGAGTAGTACTATTAGTACTAAGAGGACGGGACTGCGTAAGATTCCCGAGAGAGAGGAAGTGAGAAGAGGAGAGAGAGAGAAATAGGATGATGACAGCATCTCTTATATTATATGGAAGATAAGTACAAATCGGCTAAGAGGCTTAAGACTGGTGTTGAACCAATTTGGTTCAAAACAATGCCTTGTGCCTCCTTTTATAGTGTTTTTAGGAATAATCCTGAAGCTTCTAGAATGTTCCAGAGAGATCTGGAATATACATCAATTTTCTATGATAAAGCATAAATGAAAATAATATCCAACAAAATACAATTCATAGTCTAATGGTAAGAGCTCAACCCATGTAGCATAATGTCATGGGTTCGAGTCTTGCCATATCATGACACTATCTCCCCCTTAAAGACGACAAGTGGAACGAGTCGGCGCTAATTGCGGACCGGGTTTGTCCGGATACTTTCGGTGGAAATCAGCAAGAAGATCTTGTGCATTGGCAACATGCTCGACGGGTTCCCAAGTACGTTCGCTCGGACTATAACCGAGCCAATCGACCAAGTAATAAAGTTTGTTGCGAACAAGTTTGGAATCGAGGATGGCAGCAACTTCATACTCCGGGCCGGCGTCCAACTCCAGCGGGGGCGGCGGTGGTGTCACACGATCGGGAATGATGTTTGCTTTATAAGGCTCAAGAAGAGAACAATGGAAAACCGGATGTATCTGAAGCTGCGGAGGGAGATCAAGGCGGAAGGTGACATCATTAATCTTCCCCGTAATACGGAAAGGACCGAGTCGTCGATAATCCAACTTGTCGCACAGTCGAGTAGTCTTGATGTGACGATGCAAGAGCCATACTCGATCTCCGATGGCAAAAGAGGAGGGAATCCGATGACGATCCGCATAAGTCTTCTGTGTGTGTTGAGCATGACGAAGGTGAGTAGAGAGATCCATCTGGATCTTGTGTAGCCTCTTCAAATGATCCTCGGCACGAGGGTTGGTAGGTAGCTCCGGAGTGTCGATCACCGACCAGCGAGGATGGAAACCGGTATAAGCAAAAAATGGGGAGACCCGAGTCGAGGAGTGAATAGCATTATTATACGCAAACTCCGCAAAGTGGAGAATCTCGGCCCAATCATCCTGTTGATAACTCAGGAAACACCGGAGATATTGCTCCAGCGTTTGGTTTGTTCGTTCCGCCTGTCCGTCGGTCTGAGGATGGTAGCCGGAGGAGAGGTTGCAGGAGACCTTGAGCATCTTGAAGAGATGCTGCCAAAATTTGGAGACAAATTGCGGGCCTCGGTCACTGATAATACTGTTTGGGAGGCCATGATGCCGAAATACCTCACGCATAACAAGAGCGGCGGTTTCCTCGCTAATGATGACTTTAGTACATGGCACAAAATGTGCCATCTTCGCATATCGATCGACGACGGTTAGGATGGCATTGAACCCCTTCGAGACCGGCAGATCTGTGATAAAATCAAGACAAATAGACTGCCATGGCTTACTTGGAATTGGTAAAGGTTCCAACAAGCCATATGGATGGTGTCGTGGCATCTTTGCTCAGCAGCAAGCATCACAGGTCCGAACGTAGTCGTCGACAAAACGGCGCATGTGGGGCCACCAAAAAGATCGTTGCACTAGCTCCAACGTCTTAGTACTACCGAAATGTCCCGCCGTATGGGTGTCGTGACAATGTTGGACGATTTGAAGGCGACAGGAGCAATCAGGGACATATACGCGCTTTTTAAAGAATAACAAACCATCATGATATTCGAATTGTCGGTCGTCAATACCTGGGTGTTGAGACTGAGAACAGGATGCCCGAGAAGTATCAATGTGCACCAGGATGTCTTTAGCAAAACTATCCGTCTTCAAAGTTGCACGTATGTCATTGGTAATCCGTGAATCCATCAGGGTGTGAAAAATCCGCATCGTGTGCAATCGTGTTGGTCCCAAGATTACTTGCTTTTGATTATCAAATGTTGCGTCACCAGGACGAGGTGCAAGATATGAACGCCGTGATAGTGCATCTGCTTTTCCTTGCTGCTTCCCCAATCGATATGTGATTTTGAAGTCAAAATGCGTGAGGAATTGCGCCCACCGAGCTTGCCGTCGATTTAGTACGCGAGCGTTCTAAAAATAAGCAAGATTTTTATGATCGCTAAAGACAATGACCTGATGTGGAGAGCCCTCTAAGAAATGCCGCCATTGTACAAATGAATCCACGATGGCTAATAACTCCTTGTCATGTATTTCGTAGTTGATTTCTGCGACATCGAATTTGCACGAATGGAAAGCCACCGGATGCAACTCTTCTTTATCGCCTTGTTGAGAAAGGATGCTACCGAGGGCGAAATCGGATGCGTCGGGCGAAATCAATAGATCATCCAGATAAATGATCAAACAGATATCCAAGAGATCTCTGAATATATCATTTGCCATGTGTTGGAAGACTGCGGGTGCATTGGTTAGGCCAAACGGCATAACAGTATACTCGAAATGCCCATACCGCGTGCGAAAGGTGGTCTTCCACTCATCTCCCGGTCGGATCCGCATGAGGTTATACGCTCGTCGTAGGTCGTTTTTAGTAAAAAACTTGGCATCATTAACTCACTCTAAAAAAGTGCATACCTATTCCGGATGGTGACTTTATTCAATCCGCGGTAATCAACGACAAGACGAAGTGAGCCATCTTTCTTCTTGACAAAGAAGATGGGTGCACCGGCCGGAGATTTCGAATGGCGGATGAACCCGCTTGCCAAGTTCTCCTCTATGTAGGCTCGAAGGACTTCTAACTCGTTGGGTGACAAGTTGTAAATTGGTCCCCATGGTGGCTCGGTTCCTAGTTGTAAATCGATGGGACAGTCATAGGGACAGTGATGAGGAAGGGTACCGGCTTTTACCTTGTCAAATACATCGGCATAAGGATGATATTTTGCTGGAAGTTGTACTGAGGAGTCCTTCTTAATAGTGCTGGAAGGATGTACTAATATTGCAAATAGGAACATTGCCTCCTCGGGTCCTTCTTCGCGTAGTTGATGGAGTGAAATGGTCGAAACTTGGTGAGTTGATTCTTGGGGTGGTCGATATCGGACTTCTCTTGTTCTCCAATCTATGGCTGGATTATGTAATTCAAACCAAGGTAATCCTAGGACAATGGGATGCTCTGGACTACTAATTATATTAAATGATATTACACACACAAAACTACCTAGGACAACTTGAATGGGTTCTAATTCTTCTATAATATTCTCGGAAGCAATGGGCTACTACAGATGCGGGACAAGGAAGTTTTCTTAAGGATATCTGAGAAGCTTGGCCAAAATTTCGATCCATGAAACAGGAATTAGCTCCGGAATCTAAAAGTGCTAGGACGGGTACTGGGGGAGTACTTTTAGTACTAACAATGACTTGGGCTAGGAACACATTGCTAACTTGCTTGGAAGGAATGGAACCACTAATGGGCTGTACAGATCTGGGTTTGTTGTCCAACCAAACGGCTCCTATTTTGGCTGGACTCAATCGTTTAACTCTTCATCTAATTGACTAAGGATTTCAAATTTATTTGAGATACTTGGGCTATTAGTACTATGAATACTATCAAACACTCTATTAGTACTATTAATACTATCAGACACTCCTAAGGGAAGAATTGACTCGGGTTTAGTACAGGCTACAATTTGATTTACCTGTCTTCTTGGCCTATGGGGACAATTGATTGCGATATGCCCTGGTCCACCGCAATAAAGACATAATCGATTTGCACGTCGTCGTTGCTTTTCTTCTTCCGATAACGGGCCGCGTCGACGCATGGTATCGATCTCCATCGGTATCGAAGTATTTGCTTGAGGAATGTCTCGTGCAAATGGTCTAGCCGTGACTGCGGCGTAAGTGGGCTCCAGCCTAGCGCGTGGTATCTGTAATTGACGTTCCGAACGTCGTTCGAAGAGGCGGTTGTCACATCGGACCGCTCGACTGATTGCCTCCGTAAGAGACTTTGGTTCTTCGGGGAAGGTTAGAAGTAGATCTTTGACATCATTTCGCAGGCCATAGCGAAACTGCTCCATTTGTGCTTGATCATCCCAGGGTATGTCGGAAGCGAGTAGGCGGAAATTCGCAGCATAGGCAGAGGCTGGATGATTGCCTTGACGCAATCGCTGGATCTTGTTGATCGCCGTCCTGATGCTGTCGGTGTCTCCAAAGCAGGCTTTGAACTCACTAATAAAATGTTCAAAGTTATTAAGCAAGGGCGATTGTTTTTCTAGAAGCGGAGCGAACCATGCTAAGGCTGAGCCGCTAAGCAATGTGCCTATTAAGCTGACTTGGGATGCATTAGTGGGGTATCAGGAAGGATGCATTTGGAGGACTAATCATACCTGATTAAGGAATCCCCTGAATTGCGATCGTGTTCCATCAAACTTCACAGGAAGTCCAATCTTCGGCTCTTTATGAAATCCTTGGGGACTTGATCCTTGTTGTTGCAATGCCGCTTCGAGTTGTTGTACCCGTAACGCTAACTCCCCATGTTGTTGTTGCGTTTGTTGCTTTTCTAGAGCGATTTGTTGTAGATCCCCTATCAGCCGTTGGTTTTCTTGTTCCAGGGCAACAAACTTTTCTTTTAGGCACTGTAACTCGAAGAAAACGGATTGATATTCTTGGGTGCTAACAGTAGCCATAGTAGGGGGAAAAGGATATGAGGATGAGGGAGAACGACAAGTAGGCTGGAGGAAAGAGGAAAAAATTGGTTCAAACTGTCAGGAATAGTGCTAAAGGAGAGATGGAATTAGTACTAAGAAGAGTAGTACTATTAGTACTAAGAGGACGGGACTGCGTAAGATTCCCGAGAGAGAGGAAGTGAGAAGAGGAGAGAGAGAGAAATAGGATGATGACAGCAGCTCTTATATTATATGGAAGATAAGTACAAATCGGCTAAGAGGCTTAAGACTGGTGTTGAACCAATTTGGTTCAAAACAATGCCTTGTGCCTCCTTTTATAGTGTTTTTAGGAATAATCCTGAAGCTTCTAGAATGTTCCAGAGAGATCTGGAATATACATCAATTTTCTATGATAAAGCATAAATGAAAATAATATCCTACAAAATACAATTCATAGTCTAATGGTAAGAGCTCGACCCATGTAGCATAATGTCATGGGTTCGAGTCTTGCCATATCATGACAGTTGTTGCTTTCCGACTGTCCATGTAGCTGGCGAAGTCCGAGTCGGTGTAACCGACTACGCCTGCGGTTGAGTTCGGATTAGAAAGAATGTCGTGATCTTTTGTGCCAGCTAGATATCTGAACACATGCTTGACTGCATTCCAGTGCAATCAGCCTGGGTTGTGCATGAATCTACTGACGACTCCTACGACGTGAGAAATATCAGGCCGTGTCGCGACCATCACGTACATAAGGGAGCCGACTACCGGTGCATACGGTACCAACTTCATATCTTCCCCCTCCGGACCAAATGTCGGGCAGTCTCGCTGAAACAGCCGAAGGTTAATGGGGAGCGGGGTCAAAGCAAACTTGGCCAAGTGCATGTTGAAGCGTTCCACTGTCGGGGTGCTTGTTTCAGGTCGTATAAACTCTTCCTAAGTCAGTAGACTAGATGTTCTAGGCCGGATGCCACAAAGCCTTTCGGCTGCTCCATATAGATGTCCTCTTGTAGGTCACCATGGAGGAATGCCATTTTTACATCTAGTTGAATCAGCTCCAAGTTGTCGACAGCCATGACGCCGAGCATGAAACGAAGGGTTATCATTTTACACCACTGGTGAAAAGATTTCGTCGAAGCCGACGCCATATTCTTGTCAAAATCCCTTCGCAACTAATCTGGCCTTGTACTTTGGGTTGGTCAAGTCGGACGTCTCTTTTAGTCGATAGACCCACTTATACAGAAGAGCACGTCGATTCTTTGGTAATTCGACCAAGTCCCAGGTCTTGTTTGTGCAAATGGAGTGCATTTCCAACTCCATCGGTAGATGCCAGGTGGTTGAGTCGGCAGATGGCGATGCTTCTTCGTAAGAAGTCGGTTCGTCGGCATCGGGTAAAGAAAATTCCGAGAGAGTACCTTTCCGGAGGTTGCAACAGTCTCTCGGATCTTCGAGGGTATGATTAGACTAGGCGCACCGGGTATAGGTGTCGGATGGTCAGAAGCCGAGCCATTCAGTTGTGCTGAATCGGTGGATTCAAGGCAAGGGATGTTGGTTACCCGTGAAACCGATCTCGTGTTGTGAGTTGGGCCTTCATGAAGAGTTGGCACTTCGGAAAATATTACTCTTCGGACTTCAATAGGCCTTTCAGCCATTTTATGCATAGCCGACTCGTTGAACACGACGTCCAAACTTTGGACTATTTGTCTGTGCTCGGGGTCCCAGAGTTGGTATCCGATCTCACCGTCAGGTCCATTTCCAAGGAAAACGCATTTCCTTGATCTTGGTTCGAGTTTCCGGTGGTCGTCTTTCGGTATGACGACATACGCCTCGCAGTCGAAGATCCTCAGCTTGCCATAATTCAGCTTATTGCCGGTCCATGTTTCCTGAGGTATTTTAAGTCCTAGAGGTCTACTTGGCGACATATTTATTATGTGTACTGCCGTAAGTAGAGCCCTCACCCAAAAGCCGTCCGACAGTCCGGAGTGTTGGAGCATGGATACTATGCGTTCTTGAATCGTCTGATTCATGCGTTCAACAATTCCATTCTGCTCTGGACTATAGGGTGCCGTATATTCACATCGAATGCTGCATTCCCAACAAAATTTGACGAATTCGTTAGACTTGAATTCTCCTCCATTATCAGTTCGGAGACATTTTAGTTTCCGACCGGTCTGGTTTTCGACCATTGCAAGCCATTCGGAGAAGATCGAGAACACCTGATCTTTGGTTCTAATGGGGTAATCCCACACCTTCTGAGTCGAGTTGTCAATAAAACTGACGAAGTACGAAGCATCGCCGAGAGACTGATGTGGCATCGGGCCACAGACGTCCGAGTGGACCAAATCGAGGGGACTCGATTCTCTTGGTGCTGATGTCGGGTGTGATGTGGCTACTTGTTTGTCGTACTGGCAATGCTCGCAGAATTGGTGATCTGAGAAGGAGAGCTTGGGGATGTAACCGGCTCTGGATAGGTGTGTTATGCTAGCCTTGTTGAGGTGTCCAAGTCGTCCGTACCATAATGATGACACGGGGATATCAACCAAAAATAAGTCACTCTCTTTGAGTGTGACATATAAAGGGTACAAAGAGTGTATCTTTGGTCCTCGAGAAAGCAGGAGGTTCCCTTTGTGGAGTGTCCACCCACCTGATGAGAACCCGGCACGGATGCCGGCTTCGTCAAGTTGTCCGACTGAGATCAAGGGTCTTGAAAACTCAGGAACGTGTCAGACGTTGTGTAGTACGAGTGTAGAGCCACTCGGAAGGTTGAGCTCTACGGTGTCGATTCCTATTATGGCACAGTGTTGCGAGTTCCCGACTCGAACTGAGTCGGAGTGCCGGTCCGAGTATTGCCGGAACTGAGATCGGTGAGGTGTCACATCATACGATGCGCCTGAATCCAGGAGCCATGTGCTTGATTCCTCAATCGTAAGCAGAACTTCTGATTCGGCTAGGTTCTCTATGGATAGTATGTTTGGGTCAGTCGTCAAAATTTCGACTAAAGAGCCGACGTAGTTGACCTCCTCATGACGACTACTCTTTTGATTTGCTCTCTGAGCTTTGTCAGCTTTTGCTTTGAGTGTCCGGCAATCAGCTTTGATGTGTCTTGGTTTCTTGCAGTAGTTACAGATTCGGTTGTCCCAGGACTTGCTCCGGCTTCGCTGATTGTTCGGCGGTCAGGAAGAACTTCTTCCTCAGTTGTTCGATTGGTCGGTCGAACCTTGTACTACGTAAGCTTCATCTACCTTGTCTTTGGCAAAAGACTTTGTTCGAGCTGCTTCAGTCAGGATTGCGCTCGTGATCTCGGAGTACTTAATGGCAGTTGTTGAAGCATTGCACACAATTGTGGAGAAATTTTCCCAGGACGAGGGGAGACTACTCATGAGTATCATTGCTCTGAGTTCATCCTCTATTGCCGTCCCTTGAGACGATATTTGGGAACTTAGGCTTTCGTACTCGTTGAGGTGTGCTTGAACCGAATCAGATTCTTTCATCCGCAAGTTTTAGAGGCATCGGATCAGATACATCTTTGTTGCGGCGACCTTCTTTTCATAAGTTTCCGACAGTGTTTTCCAAAGTTCAAAAGCTATCGAGCATGATTGCACAGTGAAGTACATTGACTCCGACAAGTGAATCTGAATCGTGGCGCGGACGATTCTGTCCAGCTTTAGCCACTCGTTTGCCTTGTATGCTTCTGGAGGATTTTCATTCTCAATCGGGTCTATCTGACCCTTGACTATGAGATAATCTTGCATTTGTTCCTTCCAAAAGTTGAAGTTCAAACCGTTGACCTCCTTAGACTCATTTCGGATGAGCCGGATGTTGATGTCATCTGATTCGGTTTCGGTTGGTAAGACTTTTTTCGGAGTTGACTAGGAACCTTTGTTGGGTGCAACCAGTCGGCTCACCCGATATCATTCTAGTCGGTCTTGAACCTGCGTCGGTTTGGTTTCGGATACTTGTTTGCTAAACCTTCTTGACTTTGGTTAGCTTCTGATTGTATGCCAAATACCAATCACAAGAAACCAATTGTTTAGGTTGATTCTGCTTCGGATGACTGCAACGATGAGAGGGACGGATCCAATTGATCCTCCCGAATGTCGATCAGCTTGAATGAAGCACGAATTTGGTTGTTTCCTGGAGACCAATCTGCAGCGAGTGGTTACAACAAGCGGGTGAATAGCATCCGGTGACCTATTCGGATGTTGTTTAACCAAATGAAGCACGATTGGGTCGGGTGTTGCACAAGGAGCTCACCTCAAGTGGTTACAATCATAGGAACATAGTACAACTGGCTAACTTACTCCAATTAGTGATTTAACATAGTGAGATGTGACGAGAAATATGCGGAATAATCTCTGGCCATAGAAGAAATGGGAATGGACGAAAGTACACAAAACAAAAAGAGAATACACTGGATATTAACGTGGAAAAACCACGGGAGTCCACAGATTCCAAACTATCACTATGTCAAGTAATACAACGGGGGGCATAGAGGCAATGACCTCTTGCTCACAATCTTCGCCTAGTGGCCGTTACAACAGAGACACGATCTCTGTATATCGCTCTCTCTCTGTCTCTTACGCACTATACAGGAGTTACACCAATAACTCTACAATCTACATTGAGTTTGCCCTAGGTCATATTTATACTAATATGACTTTCGGGTTATTTACAAATATAGCCCTAGTGGGGTCTCTGGAACATATTTACATATATGTCCCTTCATCCAGTGAGAGGTTCTCACCGGGCCTGCAACATCCGGTTCTCACCGGGTCTTCCTTGCCGGGTACTCGTCTTCCCGTTCTCACCGAGCTTGCAACATCCGGTTCTCACCGGGTCTTCCTATGACGGGCCTTCATATCCCATCTGGAGGGACTGAGATCCTAACAAACTCCCCCTTCACTCTGGCATGGGATGCCTCATCAATCCGATCCGCTTCCGGCTTGCGTCTAGCTTGTCGGGCGTCAGCACCTTGGTTAGCATATCCGACCCGTTCTCCTCTGTGTGGATCTTCGTCAGCACGAACTCTCGGTCTTCTACTCGCTCCCGAATCCAGTGGTACCTCTATTGGATGTGCTTCATCTTGGAATGATACGATGCGTTCTTCGCAAGGTGGATGGCACTTTGACTGTCGCAATAGAGCTGATATTCCTCTTGTCGAATCCCTAGCTCTTCGATGAAGTCCTTCATCCATAGTATTTCCTTGCCGGTTTCCACCGCCGCCATGTACTCCGCTTCCGTGGTTGACAAAGCAACCGTCTTCTGCAGCCTTGATTGCCACGAAACTGCTCCCCCCGCATATGTCATGAAATATCCGGATGTTGACCGACTGGTATCCGCATCAGCCGACATATTCGAATCGGTGAAACCGTCAAGTTGCAGTTTACCGGAGGCCGAATCGGAGACACATACTTGAGGTGCCTTTCAAGTATCGGAGTATCCATTTTACCGCATTCCAATGCTCCTTGCCGGGATTGCTCGTAAACCGGCTCACTACTCCAACTGCATATCCGAAATCCGGTCGGGTACACACCATTGCATACATTAGGCTCCCTACGGCAGAGACATATGGTATCTTCATCATATTCTCCTTCTTTGCCTTCATCTTTGGGCTTTGCTTACCGGATAACCTGCAATTTGCTGGGAGTGTCGATCCGACCGGTTTTGCATCTGACATGTTGAACCGCTGAAGCACCTTTGTCACGTACTTCTCCTCTGACAACCACAATTGCTTCGTTGGCCGGTCCCGGATGATATGCATCCCCAACATCTGTCTTGCCAGACACAAGTCTTTCATTGAGAAGGTCTGGTTCGGGGCCTTCTTCAGCATCCGTATCTTGACTTGGTCTCGTCCGACGATCATCATGTCATCCACGTACAAGAGGAGTATCTGGAAGTCTCCACCTTCGAACTTCTTCACAAATACACAGTGATCGGTCTGCGTCTTGTGGTACCCTTGATCGGACATGAAAGAGTCAAACTTCCGGTACCATTGCCCTCCGATTGCTGCATGTAGATCTCCTCTTCGAGGTCGCCGTGGAGGAACACCGTCTTCACGTCTAAATGCTCTACCTCGAGGTACATGCTTCCCGCTATGCTCAACACCATCTGGATGGAAGTCATCTTTACTACCAGGGCAAATATCTCGTCGAAGTCCACGCTCTTCTTCTACTGGAACCCCTTCACCATGATTCTGGCTTTGTGTTGGGAATCGACGCTTCGATTCACCTTCTTCACTCGGCCACAACCAAGTAATCTTCGAATCAATGCAGCAGAAAATAGGAACCACAGAGAGAAACACACGAATACACAGGGATTAACGTGGAAAACCCTAGATGGGAAAAACCACGGGAGTACAAGACTCCAAACCAACACTATACAAAGAGAAGTATACAATGGCGAGCTGCAAGGCGACGACCTTGAGCTCGCTGTCCTCGCAACAGGCGGCGGAAATATACAGAGGCATCGTCCTCTTCCTCTCTCTCACGCTCTATCTCTCTCTCTCTCTCTCTCACGGCTGCTCCCTCTTCACTCCTCTTGAGTGGAAAAACAGAAAAAAAATGATCAGCAACACTAAAACAGTTTGCCCTAAGTCATATTTATACATATATGACTTTGGGGCTATTTACAACTGTAGCCTCAGGGGCCCATAGCAAACATATTCACGGATATGTCCCTGCATCCGGATCGCTCTCCGGGTACATTCGTCATCCGGCTCCGAAGCCGGGGTCTTCATCATCCGGTTCCGAAACCAAAACCGGGCTCGTCGGCATTCATCTCCGACATCCGACCATCCCATCCGAAGGGACTATAATCCCGACAAACTCCCCCTTCACTTCGGCATGGGATGTCTTTCCAATCCGATCCTCTTCCGGCATGCTTCCAGCTTGTCGGGTGTGAGCACCTTGGTCAGCATATCCGACCCGTTCTCGTCCGTGTGGATCTTTGTCAGCACGAACTCCTTGTCTTCTATCCTTTCCCGGATCCAGTGATATCTTCGCTGGATGTGCTTCGTCCGGGAGTGATAGGCCGCGTTCTTCGCAAGGTGGATTGCACTCTGACTGTCGCAGTAGAGTCGGTACTCCTCCTGCCGGATACCGAGCTCTCTAATGAAGTCCTTCATCCATATTATTTCCTTGCCGGCTTCAACAGCTGCCATGTACTCCGCCTCCGTGGTTGACAACGCAACCGTCTTCTGCAGCCTCGACTGCCACGAAACGGCTCCCCCTGCATACGTCATCACATACCCTGATGTGGACCGGCTGGTATCTGCATCAGCCGACATATCCGAATCGGTGAAGCCGTCGAGTTCGGGCTTACCGGAGCTGAATCGGAGGCACACATTTGCCGTGCCTTTCAGGTATCGGAGTATCCACTTGGCCGCGTTCCAATGCTCTTTGCCGGGATTGCTCATGTACCGGCTCACCACTCCGACTGCATATCCTATGTCCGGTCTCGTACACACCATGGCGTACATCAAGCTCCCGACGGCTGAGGCATACGGCACTTTCATCATATCCTCCTTTTCAGCCTTTGTCTTGGGACTTTGCTTGCTGGACAGCTTGCAGTTTGCCGGGAGGGTCGATCCGACCGGTCTTGCTTCCGACATGTTGAACCGGTGAAGCACCTTCGTCACGTACTTCTCCTGTGACAGCCACAACTGCTTCTTCTTCCGGTCCCGAATGATGTGCATCCCTAGTATTTGCCTCGCCGGACCCAGGTCCTTCATTGAGAAGGTTCGGTGAAGAGCCTTCTTCAGCATCCGTATCTTGACCTGGTCCCGTCCGACGATCAACATGTCGTCCACGTACAGGAGGAGTATTAGAAAGTCTCCTCCTTCGAACTTCTTCACAAACACGCAGTGGTCGGACTGCGTTTTGAGGTACCCTTCGTCGGTCATGAAGGAGTCGAACTTCCGGTACCATTGCCGGGGAGCCTGCTTCAGTCCGTAAAGGCTCTTCTTCAACCGGCATACCAGGTGCTCCTTCCCTTTCTTCTCGAATCCTTCCGGTTGCTGCATGTAGATCTCTTCATCGAGGTCACCGTGAAGAAATGCCGTCTTCACGTCCATCTGTTCTACCTCGAGGTCCATGCTTGCCGCTATGCTCAGCACCGTCCGGATGGAGGTCATCTTCACTACCGGGGCAAATATCTCGTCGAAGTCGACGCCCTTCTTCTGCTGAAACCCCTTCACCACGATCCTGGCTTTGTATCTCGGGGGGTTTCCGGCATCTCCCGGTTTCAGCTTGAACACCCACTTGTTTCGAAGTGCCCGCTTTCCTTTCGGCAACTCCACAAGTTCATATGTGTGGTTCTCATGCAGGGAATCCATCTCGTCCTGCATGGCACTCAACCACCTGCGGCTTTGGGTGTCATGTTTTGCTTCTTCAAAGCTCTCCGGCTCCCCCTCGTCGGTTAGCAGCACGTGCTCTGGTTCCGGAAATCTCCGGGGGGGCCTTCTCTCTCTTAGAGGATATCTCCGTTCCGGAGCTTCGGTAACCGGTTCTTCCGATTCTTCTTCATCCGAATCCATTTCGGGATCGGGGCCGGTTCCGGTATCATTTTCATCTTCTTCGGCCGGTTCTGTTTCTACACCGTCTTCGGCCGGATCCTCGAGTGCTAACCGGTCCCTTGCCGGTCAGGACTGCTCCTCGTAGAGTTGATCCTCACCGGTCGACTTGGAGCTCTTCATCTTCTTCTCCGATTCCCAGTCGGCGAGTGTCTTGTTCTCCATGAAGATGATGTCTCGACTCCTGAATATCTTCTTGTCGACCGGGTCCCATACTCGGTAGCCGAACTCGTCGTCGCCGTAACCGAGGAATATGCATGGCCGGGTCTTTGGATCTAGCTTTCCTCTCCGGTCCTTTGCCACATGCACATATGCGAGACACCCGAACACCTTCAGATGCCGGTAGGACACTTCCTTACCGGTCCACACTTTCTGCGGCGTGTCTCTGTCCAAAGGTACTGAGGGTGATCTGTTTATCACGTATGTCGCCGTCGACATTGCCTCAGCCCAAAACCCCTTGGGTAATTTCGCATGCGCCAACATACTCCGGACCCTCTCCATTATGGTCCGGTTCATCCTCTCGGCCAGCCCGTTTAGTTCCGGCGTCTTCGGCACAGTAAACTCGAGCCGGATTCCCTTCGAGCGACAGTACTCCTGGAACTGCCCCCGGTATTCCCCTCCGTTATCCGCTCGTATCGCTTTCAGCTTCTTGCCGGATTCCCTTTCCACTCTCGCGTGGAGTTCTTTGAAGACGCACAACACTTGGTCCTTTGTCTTCAGCGGTGCCGTCCACAGCTTCCGGCTGTGATCATCAATGAATGTTACGAAGTACTGGGCTCCGCCATGTGACTTCGTTTCTACCTGACACACATCAGTGTGCACCAACTCCAATGGTGTGCTACGTCTCGTCGGTGGCCTTGAGTGGAAGGAGGTTCGGTTCTGCTTACCGGCCAGGCAATCGGTGCACTTCTCCAGGTGCACATGCTTCACTGGAATAAGGTTGTCTTCTGCAAGCCTCTTCATCCCCTTCTCACTCATGTGACACAGTCTTTTGTGCCACAGCTCACCGGCAGTGTCGGCTGCCACATTTAGCTCTTCAGGACATAACCGGGCATTCATCAGGTACAGTGTGTTGTCTTTCCGGGCCCGAGCCACTATCAGGCTCCCCTTGCTGAACTTCATTACGCCGTTCCGGATGCTACCTGTGTAGCCTTCATCGTCTAGCCTCCCGGCCGAAATCAGGTTCAATCGAACCTCCGGAACGTGTCGGACATCCTTCAGCAGCATTTTGCATCCGGTCGGGGTTGTCAACCACACGTCTCCTATGCCGGCAATCCGGCACGTACCTTCATTTCCCATCCGAACATAGCCATGCTCACCGGCTGTGTAGGATGAGAAGTATCTTCTCTCCGGGGTCAGGTGGAACGATGCTCCTGAATCGACCACCCAGGTCGTCTCATCGCCGGCAATGTTTAGTTCACCTTCTTCGGTGATGAGCATGATTTCTTCCTCACTTGCCGCGAGTGCCGTTGTTCCTTTCCGGTCCTGCCCTCGCCGATCCGAACCTCTCCGGTCCGTGGCTCCCCGGTATGCACCGTTTCTCTCCGGTGACTTCTTCGAATCGGTGTCGTCGGCTCCGTTGTCTTTTCGGTAATGCCGACAATTCTTTCGGAAGTGCCCCGGCTTCCCACAGTGGAAGCATGTGGGCCTTCCTCTTGACTGCGACCGGGCCCCGACTTTTCCCGTCTTTGCGGACTCCGGTTCCATTGTCTTCCCCGATCCGATTCGGTAAGCAGCGCCTTCGTGTCGGAGGCCGGTTCTTTATCTCTCCGACGCGCTTCTTCGTTCAAAATACTTGTCTTTACCGTTTGTAAGGACAAGTTATCTTCGGTGCAGGAGGTGTTGAGAGTCACCACCAAGTTCTCCCAGCTTTCCGGCAATGTACACATCAGGATGATGGCTTGCATTGCATCCTCCAACGGGAACTTGATCGCCGCAAGCTGATTCACGAATCCCATGAACGTGCTTACGTGTTCCACCATACTCTCGCCGTCCCGGTACTTGAGATTCACTATCTTCCTCATCAGGGAGGTCCGGTTCAACGCATTCTTCCTCTCATAGAGGCCCGACAGCTTCCGCCACATCTCATATGCGTTGGTGTCGTTCGCCACATGTTGTAGAACGCTCACGTCGACGTATTGCCGAATGGTTGCAACGGCTTTCCGGTTCAGAAGCCTCCATTCCGACTCAAGTACCCCCTTCGGTATTTCCGACCTGTCAATCGGTTCGTACAGGTCCCGAACAATCAGAAGATCCTCCATCTTGATCTTCCAGTCGGCGTAATTCTGCGCATTCAGCACCATCATCCCCGGCTGCCCGCTGCCGCCGCCTTCCATTTTCTGCAGCAGCTCGCTCTGATACTAGTTTGTTGGGAATCGACGCTTCGATTCACCTTCTTCACTCGGCCACAACCAAGTAATCTTCGAATCAATGCAGCAGAAAATAGGAACCACAGAGAGAAACACACGAATACACAGGGATTAACGTGGAAAACCCTAGATGGGAAAAACCACGGGAGTACAAGACTCCAAACCAACACTATACAAAGAGAAGTATACAATGGCGAGCTGCAAGGCGACGACCTTGAGCTCGCTGTCCTCGCCACAGGCGGCGGAAATATACAGAGGCGTCGTCCTCTTCCTCTCTCTCATGCTCTATCTCTCTCTCTCTCTCTCTCACGGCTGCTCCCTCTTCACTCCTCTTGAGTGGAAAAACAGAAAAAAAATGATCAGTAACACTAAAACAGTTTGCCCTAAGTCATATTTATACATATATGACTTTGGGGCTATTTACAACTGTAGCCTCAGGGGCCCATAGCAAACATATTCACGGATATGTCCCTGCATCCGGATCGCTCTCCGGGTACATTCGTCATCCGGCTCCGAAGCCGGGGTCTTCATCATCCGGTTCCGAAACCGAAACCGGGCTCGTCGGCATTCATCTCCGACATCCGACCATCCCATCCGAAGGGACTATAATCCCGACACTTTGTACCTTGGAGGGTTGCAGGCATCTCCCAGTTTCAACTTGTACACCCACTTGTTTTAGAGTGCGCACTTTCCTTTCGGCAACTCCACCAATTCATACGTGTGGTTCTCATGAAGGGCATTCATCTCATCCTGCATGGAACTCAAGCACTTGCGGCTATGGGTGTCACCATTCGCTTCTTTGAAGCTTTCCGGCTCCCCCTCATCGGTCAGCAGCACATACTCTGCATATGGAAATCTCCGAGGGGACCTTCTCTCTTTGAGAGGATATCTCTGTCTTTGGCTTTCGGCAACCGACTCCTCTATTTGTTCTTCATCCGAATCCGATTCGGGGTCTTGGCCGGTTCCGGTTTCAACTTCCTCTACTTCTTCTTCTGCCGGTTCGATATCCTCACCATAACTGCCTGGTTCCTCGAGTGTCAACCGACACTTAGCCAAGCGGGTCCGAATCTCATCGGAGTTCATTATCTTCTTCTCCGACTCCCAGTTGGCAAGAGTATTGTCCTTCATGAAGATAATGTCTCAGCTCCGGAAAACCTTCTTGTCAACCGGATCCCACACTTGGTAGCCGAACTCATCATCGCCGTATCCGAGGAATATGCATGGCCGAGTCTTTGGATCCAACTTTCCTCTCTGGTACTTAGCAACATGCACGTACACGAGACACCCGAACACCTTCAAATGTTGGTAGGACACTTCCTTACCGGTCCACACCTTTTGCGGCTTGTCTCCATCCAAGGGCACTGAGGGTGATCTGTTTATCCCATACGTCGTTGTCGATAGCGCCTCAGCCCAAAATGTCTTGGGTAGTTTAGCATGTGCTAGCATACTCCGGACCCTCTCCATTATGGTCCGGTTCATCCTCTCGGCTAGCCCGTTTAGTTCTGGCGTCTTCGGCACGGTAAATTCGAGCCAGATTCCCTTCGAGCGGCAGTACTCTTCGAACTGCCCTCAGTATTCCCCTTCGTTATCTGCTCGAACCTCCTTCAACTTCCGTCTGGTTTCTCTTTCCACTCTTGTGTGGAGCTCCTTGAAGACTGATAACACCTGATCCTTCATCTTCAACGGTGTGGCCCACAGCCTCCTGCTGTGGTAATCTATGAACGTCACGAAGTACTACGCTCCGGCATGGGACTTCGTGTCCACTTGACACACATCGGTATGCACCAACTCCAATGGTGCATTGCGTCTCATCGGTGGTCTTGATTGGAAGGAGGTTCGGTTTTGCTTATTGGCTAGGCAGTTGGTGCATGTCTCAAGATGCAAGTTCTTCACCGGAATGAGGTTGTCATCGGCAAGCCTCTTCATCTCCTTCATGCTCATGTGACACAGTCTCTTGTGCCACAACTCACTGGTAGTATCGGAAGCCATGTTCACTTCTTCCAGGCATAACCAAGCATCCATCAGGTACATCATGTTGACCTTCTAGGCCCAAGCCACTAGCAGGCTCCCTTTGCTGAATTTCATGACTCCGTTCCGGATGCTACCCGTGTAGCCTTCATCATCTAGCCGACCGGCTAATATCAGGTTCAGTCGAACCTCCGGAACGTGTCAAACATCCTTTAGCAGCAGCTTGCATCCGGTTGGTGTTGTCAACCACACATCTCCTATGCCGACAATTCGGCATGTCCCTTCATTCCCCATCCGGACACAGCCATGATCACTGACTGTGTAGGATGAGAAGCATTTCCGGTCCGGGGTAAGGTGGAACGATGCTCCGGAATCGACAACCCATGTTGTCTCGTCACCGGCAAGGTTCAACTCACTCTCCTCGGTGATGAGCATCAACTCTTCTTCACTTGATGCGATTGCCGTCGTTCCCTTCCGGTCCGGTGTCCGCTTCGAATCAGTACCGTCCGTTTCCTTGTCTTTTCGGAAGTGCCGACAGTTCTTCTGGAAGTGTCCCGGCTTGCCACAATAAAAGTGTAAAGAATCGAGAGATGGATTCTTGTGAAGCGGAAGAGATATGAGTTATGTGTGTGTATGAGAGAGAGAGAGAGTGAGAGAGACAAGGAATAAGACACAGAGAATACGCAAGGTTAAGTATATTAACAAAGGAGAAAGACTCAACATTGTAGAAGGTGGGAGGAGGGTGCTTAATGTAGTCACCCTCTCTCTTCATTAACTAGAAGACTCATGGAGCATGGGGAATGTGAAAGCTCATAAGTTATGTGTCATAGAATATGATTCTATGACTCATACTAAATGCTAGAATACAAAGTGGTGACTTAATGGTGACTCTTGACCATTGGAGTGTCTATTCACTCTCAAGGTGAGTTCACACACTAAACCAAGTTGAGCTTGATTCTCAACACGCCCCCTCAAGCTCAAGTCGGGTCGGTTTCAGATGGTATCCGAAATCCGCTTCGACTCGCGTTCTGGAGTCCGCATCGATTCGCGTCGACTCGCATTTATGCGGAGTTGCGGAATCCGTGCTCCAGCTTGCATTGTGCGTAGTTGCGAAGTCTGTGCTTCAGCTTGCGTCTTTCTTCACGGCTTTGTGTGGTAGATCAGCTCTTCGCGGCTTCATTGCGTGGTTGCGTAATCCACGCGTTCTTGCGTAGTGTGCGCGGCTTGCGGAATCCACGCGTTATTGCGTAATGTCTTTAGTACTCCCCCTCAAGCTTGGCGGGTCAGGGATCGTCAATCCGAGATCGGTCATGAATTGCCACATCTTGTCAGCTCCTAAAGCTTTAGTGAAGATGTCGGCCGTTTGAAGATTGGTGCTAATATGTTGTAGGTCAACATCGCCAGCTAGAACACGCTCTCGGATGAAGTGATAGTGCACTTCGATGTGCTTTGTCCGCGCGTGGAACACCGAGTTTCGAGCCAGATAGATACTGCTCATGTTGTCGTAGTAAAGGGAAGTCGGATCCTTGATGGGTATGCCCAGATCCTTGAGTATCCGTTTGAGCCATACGGCTTCACATGCAGCCATTGCCGCGCTTCTGTATTCCACCTCTATGCTCGAAAGAGCGACGGTTGGTTGCTTTTTGCTGCTCCAGGATATTGCTCCGCTGCCGAGGGACAAAACAAATCCGGAGGTTGATCTTCTATCAGCTTTGTACCACTGATGTAATATTGGGTTATCCTTGGTTCTATAATAAAAACTCTTCTTTATCTATTGATTGGGTTCATCATTCAATAACTTTTGTATTGAACGATTGTACTCATTTTATTCAATGTGTAAAAAAACAATCCCTCTCGATTGTTTCCTCTCCATCAATATCTGAGTTGTCTTGTTCTACTCTATTTTATTGTGTACTTGATTTGGACATTCACGTTTACAATATCGATAATGTCTTGGTTCAATTAACATATTTTGAACAACTACAACTTGATGAAATCTTAAATGATATTCGTGATGTTTTTTCCGAGTGAACTACCAGATGGATTACCTCCTAAACTTAATATAGACCATCGTATAGATATTGTACCTAGCGTTGCACCAATAAGTATACCTCCTTATCGCTTAAGTCGATCCGAAGAGGATGAGGTATCTAAGCAACTCAAGGACTATTTACGAATGGGTTTTATACGTTATAGTAAATCTCCATGGGGTGCACCAGTTCTCTTGGTGAAAAAGAAAGAGGGCACATGGCGTATGTGTATTAATTACCGACGCTTGAATAAAGTGATGATCAAGAATTCATATCCATTGCCCCAACCTGACGATCTAATTGAACATCTCCAGGGAGCTCGGTATTTTACGAAACTTGATCTCCGTACTCGCTACCATTAAATTCGTATAAGTGAGGACAATGTTCCTAAAACGGCATTTCGTACACGCTATGGCCATTATGAGTTTCTGGTTATTCTTTTTGGTTTGACAAATACTCCGACTACATTTCAACAAGAAATGAATGACATTTTCTGAGAACAACTTGGAAAATTTATCGTTATTTTCTTGGATGATATTTTAGTTTATAGCCATACATTACAAGAACATGCTAAATATGTCCGCGTTGTTTTACAAACATTTTGTGACAAACAGTTTTATGCGAAGATCTCAAACTGTGAGTTCTTCAAGAAATCAATTACTTATCTTGGACATCTCATAACCGAACGAGGAGTTGAAATTGATCATTCTCGCATCGAGAAAATCAAGCTTTGGCCCACTCATCGAAATATTCGAGAAGTTCAATCATTCCTTGGTTTTGTCGGGTTTTTGCTAAAATCCCTTCGTAATTACTCCCAATTGATGACGTCGTTTACTGATCTTCTAAAAGGTCAAATGCGTAAGTCTACAAAACCTATTGTCTGGAATGCTACACTACAGTGAGGAAGGAACTCAAGGACCTGGTGTGCAAGGCTTGCTCACTTCTTTTACCCGATCCTTCAAAACCTTTTGAGGTTGAAACTGATGCAAGCGATTATGTTATAGGTGTTGTCTTATATCAATATGGTAAACCAATAGCATTCGAGAGTAAGAAACTTGATTCTGCTCAATGCCGGTATACCGTTCAAGAAAAGGAATTGTTTGTAGTTATACATGCGCTCAAAACATGGCGCCATTATCTTTATGGAAATCGCTTTGTGGTAACTACGGACCACGAGTCCTTGAAATATTTTTGTGACCGACAAGACCTGAAAGGTCGTAAGGCACGATGGGCTCTGATCTTATCCAGGACTTTGATTTTTCCATACGATATCGTAAAGGTTCTGTGAACATTGTCGCTAATTCACTAAGTCGCATATGTGAAGTTAGCATGCTTAGCTTCACTGAAATAACATCAGATCTTTATGATCACCTTCAAGGAAAGTATCCTGATGATAATTATTTTGTGAAATACTGGGCAAGAGTTGAGTTTGGAATAAACACCACCACATCCTCGAAGGGATCCTTTCACATTGCTAACGGTCTATACTACCGTAATGGGAAGGTTTGTGTTCCAGATTTGCCTGAGGTCAAAAAGAGAATTCTTTTTGAATGCCATGATGCACCCTCTACGGGGCACCGTGGAATACATCGTACACTCTTTCTCATCTCCACTCAATTCTATTGGCCTAAGATGCGCCTTGACATACATAGCTATGTGTTACCCATAAGAATATACGGGGAGGCATAAGGGTATGTGTAATGATGTGGTTGATGTGTATGTGTAAAATAAATGAGTGTGTGAGGATGAGTATGTGTGAGCACATGCACAATTATGTGCATGTGACAAGAGTGTAACGGTCGTCTCTTTTGTAACGGTCATTATTTATCGTTACATTATGTATTATATAAACCCCTTATGGGGCATCTAATGGATATACATTTTTCCCCTCTCATTTTGTGTCATTTTCAATTTGTCTTTCTCTCTTGCTCTCTCCCTAACGTAACCCCCTTGGGAGGGGGGTGAAGCCATTCTAGGCTTCACTCCCCACCCCGACAACACTTTTGGCACGCCTGAACGGACGACCCTCCCTTGAGAAGAAGTTTCACTCTCTCTTTCCATCAAGAAAATCTCTCTCCATCTATCTGCGTGTTTGTTTGTCCCCTCTGTTAGAGAGTGATGCATACCATACATTTTGATTTATGAGTCATGAAATATTTTCTACTCGTAACCTACATAAGTAAAGCTAGTCATATGATGTTCTTGTTACTTATCTTATTTCTCTAATTAGTTCTATGTGTGTTGTTTTCTATTGTGGGGATTTATCAAATTCTTCTTCTCATTAAAGTCTCATCATCTCAATCGTCTTTTGCTCACTTGGAGGCAAAAACTCTGGCTTCTAGATGGAAACAATCTAATCTCTCTTCTAGCTTGGTCTAATTTAGAGACATCCGGAGATGGTCGGTGGTGCGAGTTCTTGTCAGGATGGCAATCACTCATGGAGTTCATGATGAGCATGTGAGAGAACGAGAGGAAGAAGAGATAGATCCATTTGAAGCACAGAAGAAGAATAGATGAAGAAGACACGAGGAGAGCAACCATGGTGTCTTCAAAGAAGAAAACATGCATCTATGACCTCCTCATCGTAGCTTCTCTCTCTTCCATTTTCAGTACTTGCCTCTGATCCTTGACATCGCTCAATGGCATCTAGTGTCAAAATCCACGTGTTCTCATCCCAATCCCCATATCACTTGCCACGAGGCAGATCTATTATACCGTCTACAACTCCATCGCCACCCATGGGAAGCTCGAAGAGACCGCAGAGACCGCTGGACAATTGGTGAGACAGGTGGTAAAAAGAAGGTCCAACAACCGACGAACGATGATGGCAACAACGGACGGACAGAGAGACGGTCGGCCAAACAGACGGCGACGACCTAGAGACATTCGGCCAAGGTAGTCGGCAAACAATGAACAACGACAACTGACTGTCCGGCAGCCGGCTACCGACCGAGCGACAGCCGACGTCCGGCAGGGGGCCAGAAAAGCATGGTTGAACAGAGAACCGGTCAAATAGATAGACGACCATGGCCAGAAGTGTAAGAAAAGTTTAGAAGATAATGGGCTAGATTGACAATAGAGAACAAGAGAGAGTTTTCAAAGAATGAAGAACAAGGTAAGATCTTATATTAAAATAGGTGTATTGCAATTTAAGAACCTACAAAAAACTCTAGATGTAGTACCACACACATTTCCTAAACAATACTTTCATCCATATATATATACAAAGAAGTAACAACTAGCCGTTACTTCTTTGTAACTGTTGTTTTGTCTTTTTCCTTATTGTCTTTTGTAACTCATGTTTTGTCTTTATCCTCGTAACTCATGTCTTATCATTTGTGGTGTAAACAGGTAATCTTAACACCCCCCCCGTAGCTGTGACACCACCAACTCATCTATTTGGATGAATACTTAATCCAATATGGTGGTAGCAACTCCAATGTTTTGCGTTGGGTACTGGCTTGGTAAGAAAATCAGCCCACATAGTTTGTGTTGAAGTATGTCCAATCGAGAGGTTAGATGCTTCAAGAAGTTCTGAGATGAAGTGATGCCGTGCACGGATATGCTTGTTCTGCTCTGTGATCTTGGGGTCCTTAGTGATTTTTATGCAGGATTGGTTGTCACACCATAACTTGAATTCAGAAATTTTGAGGATGGTAAGTTCATCAATGATGGACTTCAACCATAATCCTTCCTTAGTAGTGAGAGTAGCTGCTATATATTCTGCTTCAGTGGAAGAGAGGGCGACAGTAGCTTGTTTCTTTGTTCGCCATGAAATGGCACCACCTGCAAATAGGAATACATAGCCAGAGGTGGATCGAGAGGTATCCTTGTCCCCCCCCCAATCTGCATCCATCCAACCATGTAGTGGTGTTGATAGCCAGCCTTGGATATTTGAATGTTGGGCTTTAGAGTATGATGTGTAAGTAAGTGTCATATCCCTTGTGTACTTTAGATACCGTAATACTCTTTTAAGTTCTTTCCAATGGTTAACTCCTGGATTCTCCATGAATCTTGATAGGTATCCAGTGGCAAAAGATAAGTCGGGTTGGGTGCAGCTGACGAGGTATCGAATGCTCCCCAACACTTGGCGATACGGGATATTCTTCATAAAGTAAGTTTCTTCAGTTGTATGTGGTGAATCTTCATATGATAATTTGCATGGTACTGTGAGGGGAGTGGAGATTGGAGAACACTCAAACATATCAAACTTGGTTAGTATATTATCAACAAAGTTTTCTTGTGATAGGGAGAGTGTACCTAGAGTTCGATTCCTTATATATATATTAGGTTCTGATTGAAGTTGTTGAAATTTGATTGATAAGAGGAACCTATGAAACTTGGCATACCATTTTCTAGGGGATTGTTTTAGGCCATATAAAGGTTTGTGAAGTTTACACACATACTTAGGGTCTATATTATTATCTAACATTTGGGGTTGTTCCATATATATATCTTCTTCTAAATCACCATGTAAAAACGTTGTTTCAACATCAACATGATGAAGTTCAAGATTTAAATATGCCGTAATGGCAAGAATCAATCGAAGTGCAGTGATCTTTAGAGTGGGTGAAAAAGTTTCATGGTAGTCCACACCTGGTATTTGTGAGAGTCCTCGAGCTACTAATCTCGCTTTGAACCTCACGGGAGTACCTAGGGCATCATATTTCTTTGTAAAAAGCCTCAAGTGATGACATTGGCGCGACAAGGCCGCGTTACTAATGTCCATGTGTGATTCTTTTGGAGTGCTGAGAATTCAGATTTAATTGCCGCAACCCAATTGTCTTTTTCTTTACTTTTTAATGCTTGCTTGAAGGTGAGAATTGGAGCTGTGTCGTAGTTGTCTCCTTCGATGATGGCTGCAAAGATGGATATGTCGGACTCTGTCTCTGTTGCGAAGTGACATGTGGACTTTTCAAGCACCTCGTCCTTAGTTGCATCATAGATATCACTAAGTAACCTTACCTTAGTCTTTTTAGCCCTAATTTCTTTGTCTTTTAAGGTTGTTTTGGAGAGGTTGCAGGTTTTTAGGCGGTCGAGATCCATATTCTCAGATATGGAGCTTTGTTTTCTTGCAGTCATGGAGGATGCACAGGGTTGGATGTGGTTGCCACTCGTATGCTCAGGTTCAAGGCTTCGAGTAATATATTGTGCAGTGGATTGATTGTTGCTTTTGAGGCTCCGGTCATACACTTGTTCACCTTCGGGGCTTTGAGCATCAGATTGGCGGAAAAATTGAGTACCAATTTTGAGATTTTGAGGATACTCTGAGGTGTAAGGTTGTAGGTGACCTGAACTTGTATGTTCAGATTCACAATTTCTGTTGGGAATCAACGCTTCGATTCACCTTCTTCGCTCGGCCACAAGCGAGTAATCGCGGATCAATGCAGCAGAAAATAGGAAATACAGAGAAAGACACGATACACAGGGATTAACGTGGAAAACCCTAAACGGGGAAAAAACCACGGGAGTACAAGACTCCAAACAACACTATACAGAGAAGTATACAATGACGAGCTCCAAGGCGACGACCTTGAGCTCGCTGTCCTCGCCACAGGCGGCGGAAATACACAGAGGCGTCTACCTCTTTCTCTCTCGCGCTCTCTCTCTTTCTCTCTCTCTCTCGGCTGCTCTCTCTTCACTCCTCTAAAGTGGAAAAACAGAAAAATGAGAAGCAACTACAAAACTGTTTGCCCTAAGTCATATTTATACTTATATGACTTTGGGCTATTTACAACTGTAGCCTCAGGGGCCCATAGCGAACATATTCACGGATATGTCCCTGCATCCGGATCGCTCTCCGGGTACACTCGTCATCCGGTACCGAAACCGGGGTCTTCGTCATCCGGATCCGAAACCGAAACCGGGCTTGTCGGCATTCATCTCCGATATCCGACCATCCCATCCGAAAGGGACCGAAATCCCAACAAACTCCCCCTTCACTTCGGCATGGGATGTCTCTCCAATCCGATCCTCTTCCGGCATGCTTCCAGCTTGTCGGGTGTGAGCACCTTGGTCAGCATATCCGACCCGTTCTCGTCCGTGTGGATCTTTGTCAGCACGAACTCCTTGTCTTCTATCCTTTCCCGGATCCAGTGATATCTTCGCTGGATGTGCTTCGTCCGGGAGTGATAAGCCGCGTTCTTCGCAAGGTGGATTGCACTCTGACTGTCGCAGTAGAGTCGGTACTCCTCCTGCCGGATACCGAGCTCTCTAATGAAGTCCTTCATCCATATTATTTCCTTGCCGGCTTCAACAGCCGCCATGTACTCCGCCTCCGTGGTTGACAGCGCAACCGTCTTCTGCAGCCTCGACTGCCATGAAACAGCTCCCCCTGCATACGTCATCACATACCCTGATGTGGACCGGCTGGTATCTGCATCAGCCGACATATCCGAATCGGTAAAGCCGTCGAGTTCGGGCTTTCCGGAGCCGAATCGGAGGCACACGTTTGCCGTGCCCTTCAGGTATCGGAGTATCCACTTGGCCGCGTTCCAATGCTCTTTGCCGGGATTGCTCATGTACCAGCTCACCACTCCGACTGCATATCCGATGTCCGGTCTCGTACACACCATGGCGTACATCAAGCTCCCGACTGCTGAGGCATACGGCACTTTCATCATATCCTCCTTTTCAGCCTTTGTCTTGGGACTTTGCTTGCTAGACAGCTTGCAGTTTGCAGGGAGGGTCGATCCGACCGGTCTTGCTTCCCACATGTTGAACCGGTGAAGCACCTTCGTCACGTACTTCTCCTGTGACAGCCACAACTGCTTCTTCTTCCTGTCCCGGATGATGTGCATCCCTAGTATTTGCCTCGCCGGACCCAGGTCCTTCATTGAGAAGGTTCGGTGAAGAGCCTTCTTCAGCATCCGTATCTTGACCTGGTCCCGTCCGACGATCAACATGTCGTCCACGTACAGGAGGAGTATTAGGGAGTCTCCTCCTTCGAACTTCTTCACAAACACGCAGTGGTCGGACTGCGTTTTGAGGTACCCTTCGTCGGTCATGAAGGAGTCGAACTTCCGGTACCATTGCCGGGGAGCCTGCTTCAGTCCATAAAGGCTCTTCTTCAACCGGCATACCAGGTGCTCCTTCCCTTTCTTCTCGAATCCTTCCGGTTGCTGCATGTAGATCTCTTCATCGAGGTCACCGTGAAGGAATGCCGTCTTCACGTCCATCTGTTCTACCTCGAGGTCCATGCTTGCCGCTATGCTCAGCACCGTCCGGATGGAGGTCATCTTCACTACCGGGGCAAATATCTCGTTGAAGTCGACGCCCTTCTTCTGCTGAAACCCCTTCACCACGATCCTGGCTTTGTATCTCGGGGGGTTTCCGGCATCTCCCGGTTTCAGCTTGAACACCCACTTGTTTCGAAGTGCCCGCTTTCCTTTCGGCAACTCCACAAGTTCATATGTGTGGTTCTCATGCAGGGAATCCATTTCGTCCTGCATGGCACTCAACCACCTGCGGCTCTGGGTGTCTTGTTTTGCTTCTTCAAAGCTCTCCGGCTCCCCCTCGTCGGTTAGCAGCACGTGCTCTGGTTCCGGAAATCTCCGGGGGGCCCTTCTCTCTCTTAGAGGATATCTCCGTTCCGGAGCTTCGGTAACCGGTTCTTCCGATTCTTCTTCATCCGAATCCATTTCGGGATCGGGGCCGGTTCCGGTATCATTTTCATCTTCTTCGGCCGGTTCTGTTTCTTCACCGTCTTTGGCCGGATCCTCGAGTGTTAACCGGTCCCTTGCCGGTCGGGACTGCTCCTCGTAGAGTTGATCCTCACCGATCGACTTGGAGCTCTTCATCTTCTTCTCCGACTCCCAGTCGGCGAGTGTCTTGTCCTCCATGAAGATGATGTCTCGACTCCTAAATATCTTCTTGTCGACCGGGTCCCATACTCGGTAGCCGAACTCGTCGTCGCCGTAACCGAGGAATATGCATGGCCGGGTCTTAGGATCTAGCTTTCCTCTCCGGTCCTTTGCCACATGCACGTATGCGAGACACCCGAACACCTTCAGATGCCGGTAGGACACTTCCTTACCGGTCCACACTTTCTGCGGCGTGTCTCCATCCAAAGGCACTGAGGGTGATCTGTTTATCACGTATGTCGCCGTCGACATTGCCTCAGCCCAAAACCCCTTGGGTAATTTCGCATGCGCCAGCATACTCCGGACCCGCTCCATTATGGTCCGGTTCATCCTCTCGGCCAGCCCGTTCAGTTCCGGCGTCTTCGGCACAGTAAACTCGAGCCGGATTCCCTTCGAGCGACAGTACTCCTGGAACTGCCCCCGGTATTCCCCTCCGTTATCCGCTCGTATCGCTTTCAGCTTCTTGCCGGATTCCCTTTCCACTCTCGCGTGGAGTTCTTTGAAGACGCACAACACTTGGTCCTTTGTCTTCATCGGTGCCGTCCACAGTTTTCGGCTATGATCATCGATGAATGTTACGAAGTACTGGGCTCCGCCATGTGACTTCGTCTCTACCTGACACACGTCAGTGTGCACCAACTCCAATGGTGCGCTACGTCTCGTCGGTGGCCTTGAGTGGAAGGAGGTTCGGTTCTGCTTACCGGCCAGGCAATCGGTGCACTTCTCCAGGTGCACATGCTTCACTGGGATGAGGTTGTCTTCTGCAAGCCTCTTCATCCCCTTCTCACTCATGTGGCACAGTCGCTTGTGCCACAGCTCACCGGCAGCGTCGGCTGCCACATTCAGTTCTTCCGGACATAACCGGGCATTCATCAGGTACAGTGTGTTGACTTTCCGGGCCCGAGCCACTATCAGGCTCCCCTTGCTGAACTTCATTACGCCGTTCCGGATGCTACCTGTGTAGCCTTCATCGTCTAGCCTCCCGGCCGAAATCAGGTTCAATCGAACCTCCGGAACGTGTCGGACATCCTTCAGCAGCATTTTGCATCCGGTCGGGGTTGTCAACCACACGTCTCCTATGCCGGAAATCCGGCACGTACCTTCATTTCCCATCCGAACACAGCCATGCTCACCGGCTGTGTAGGATGAGAAGTATCTTCTCTCCGGGGTCAGGTGGAACGATGCTCCGGAATCGACCACCCAGGTCGTCTCATCGCCGGCAACGTTTAGCTCACCTTCTTCGGTGATGAGCATGATTTCTTCCTCACTTGCCGCGAGTGCCGTTGTTCCTTTCCGGTCCTGTCCTCGCCGATCCGAACCATTCCGGTCCGTGGCTCCCCGGTATGCACCGTTTCTCTCCGGTGACTTCTTCGAATCGGTGTTGTCGGTTCCATTGTCTTTTCGGTAATGCCGACAATTCTTTCGGAAGTGCCCCGGCTTCCCACAGTGGAAGCATGTGGGCCTTCCTCTTGACTGCGACCGGGTCCCCGACTTCTCCCGTCTTTGCGGACTCCGGTTCCATTGTCTTCCCCGATCCGATTCGGTAAACAGCATCTTCGGGTCGGAGGCCGGTTCCTTATCTCTCCGACGCGCTTCTTCATTCAGAATACTTGTCTTTACCGTTTGTAAGGACAAGTTATCTTCGGTGCAGGAGGTGCTGAGAGTCACCACCAAGTTCTCCCAGCTGTCCGGCAATGTACACATCAGGATGATGGCTTGCATTGCATCCTCCAACGGGAACTTGATCGCCGCAAGCTGATTCACGAATCCCATGAACGTGCTTACGTGTTCTACCATACTCTCGCCGTCCCGGTACTTGAGGTTCACTATCTTCCTCATCAGGGAGGTCCGGTTCAACGCATTCTTCCTCTCATAGAGGCCAGACAGCTTCTTCCACATCTCGTATGCGTTGGTGTCGTTCGCCACATGTTGCAGGACGCTTACGTCGACATATTGTCGGATCGTCGCTACGGCTTTCCGGTTCAGGAGCTTCCACTCCGACTCAAGTACCCCCTTCGGTATTTCCGACCTGTCAATCGGTTCGTACAGGTCCCGAACAATCAGAAGATCCTCCATCTTGATCTTCCAGTCGGCGTAATTCTGTGCATTCAGCACCATCATCATCGGCTGCCCGCTGCCGCCGCCTTCCATTTTCTGCAACAGTCGCTCTGATACCAGTTTGTTGGGAATCAACGCTTCGATTCACCTTCTTCGCTCGGCCACAAGCGAGTAATCGCGGATCAATGCAGCAGAAAATAGGAAATACAGAGAAAGACACGATACACAGGGATTAACGTGGAAAACCCTAAACGGGGAAAAAACCACGGGAGTACAAGACTCCAAACAACACTATACAGAGAAGTATACAATGACGAGCTCCAAGGCGACGACCTTGAGCTCGCTGTCCTCGCCACAGGCGGCGGAAATACACAGAGGCGTCTACCTCTTTCTCTCTCGCGCTCTCTCTCTTTCTCTCTCTCTCTCGGCTGCTCTCTCTTCACTCCTCTAAAGTGGAAAAACAGAAAAATGAGAAGCAACTACAAAACTGTTTGCCCTAAGTCATATTTATACTTATATGACTTTGGGCTATTTACAACTGTAGCCTCAGGGGCCCATAGCGAACATATTCACGGATATGTCCCTGCATCCGGATCGCTCTCCGGGTACACTCGTCATCCGGTACCGAAACCGGGGTCTTCGTCATCCGGATCCGAAACCGAAACCGGGCTTGTCGGCATTCATCTCCGATATCCGACCATCCCATCCGAAAGGGACCGAAATCCCAACAATTTCGACATTCGGATGTTGAGGAAGAGTTGTTGGGTTGTTGGCAGTGTATTAGCACATCCTCAAGTTCGAGACTTCGAGTGGCTGATTTGATAATCATAGGCTTGGTGGCGGTCTTCGCAGTAGAGATTCCCAACCCCTCATCTTGAGTGGTTAAGATCTGAGAATGAGGTAATTGGTTGAGTTTCTCTCCTCTGTTTTTTGTTGCATTAGTTGTTGGCGCACCATGATTGTTGTGTAGTTCGACGTTGATGATGTTTGTCCCATCATTTTCAAATTCCATTGTTGTTGCTTGAGGAAGTCTTAACTTTGTGATTTCCTTGGTAAGGTGTTCTCTCTCGGTTTCTTTCATTACATATGATGACCTAGAAAAAATACTTTTCTCATCAAACTCCACAGAACGACTAAATATTATTTTACCTGAATCAGGAAGGTAAATTCTGTATGCTTTTACTCCATATGGCTCCCCATATCCAATAAATTTTCCTTTGATGCATCGATCCTCAAGTTTTGTCCTCTTGGCAGGTTGTATGTATGCAAATGCAGTTGCTCCAAATACTCGAAGATGTGATATCTCAGGTGGGTACCCATACCACATGGTGTATGGCACTTGTCCTTCTATACCTTGGTGAGGGGTTCTGTTTTGTAGGTAACAAGTTGTGGCGACTGCTTCTTCCCAGAATCTCGAGGCCATTCCACTCGTCTTCAGCATACTCCTAGTAGCATTTAATAAGGTGCGATTCTTTCTCTCAGCTATCCCATTTTGTTGCGGTGTGTAGACAGTTGACTTTTGATGAAATATACCATTTTTTTCGTTAAAGGCTTCCCATTCCTGAGAAACAAATTCCCAACCATTGTCACTTCTTATTACTTTAACTTTAAGTTGTGTTTGATTTTCAACAAAGCTCTTATATGCACAAAATGCTTTGAATGCATTTCCCTTTTGTTTAAGAAAGTTAACCATTGTAAATCGCGAAGTGTTATCAATAAATGTTATAAAGTACCTTGCTCTAGAGAGTGAGTTGGGAGTTATCGGTCCACATACATCCATGTGAACAAGTTGGAGTAGTTCCTTTGTCTTTGAGTTACTTAGCGGGAATGATTTTTGAGCCATTTTCCCATACATGCATCCTTCGCAAATATCAATAGATTTAAAGATTGTGGAAGGTAAACCTCTTACTAGGTTCTGATTTTGACACAACTTGAGTATTGGTGTATGTAGATGACCGAACCGGCAATGCCATAGATAGGTGGGAGACACATTGTCTACTCCTCCTTGATGTACTTCAGCAGCTAATGCTTCTCCAAGATTCGTCTTGACAAGATATAGTTGCCCTTGTTTTGGACATACAATTTTTATCTCATGTTGATCATCTTGGATGTATAGGGTAGCTTGTTGTTTGCTGAATTTGATTGTCATTCCTTTTGCAGTAGCTTGTCCCACAGATAATAGATGTTTTGCAATTCCAGGTACAAAGTATATATCTGAAATTTGTACAACATGATTACTAATGAGTCTTAATTTGATATTACCTTTCCCAACCGCCACTTTTTGACCTTTGTCTCCGAAGGTGACCTTCAATGGTATTGGGAGCTCTTGATAGTTGTCCAACCAGTCTTTTCAATATGTTAGATGGTGAGTAGCCCCGGTATCCAAGAACCAGGTGCCATCATCTTCATTTTCTTCAAATGTGTTTGCATTATATGCTTGAATATACTCTTCTTCATCAGGTTCTCCATTTTGTTCAGGTGCTTCTTCAAAAGAATATTCTGGATTTCTATCATCTTCTTGTTGGATAACTACATTATGTACCTGGGGTCGGTTGGAGTTCTTCTCTGCTTTCTTGAGGCGACATACTCGATCAATATGTCCTTCCTTCTTGCAATATCTACAGATGATTCTAAAGCTTCCATTTTGTCGTGAGTTGTTCCCATAGTATTTTTGTGCTTCACTCTTGATGTATGTTTTGTTATTATTAGATTCATTATTTCTTACTTTTTCAGGTCTGTATCTTTTTTGGTTTGCTGGATGAACCCTTTGGAATCAATTGATGGAGACTGCCATTGCAATCGGTTGAGCATTATTCTTCTTTTGTCGTCGAATGTCTTCATGACGGATCTTAGTAAGTAGCTCAAACAATGTTGCCGTGCTACTATGCATAGTGATGAATGTTCCCCAAGATTCGGGGAGTTTGCTTAACACTAATCCAATCTTGATGTCTTCTGAGATGCAGTTGCCGGCGATAGTTGCATCATCGATAGTTGCCTCCCAAGTTGATAAGAAGGTAGTAACATCTTCTTCCTGTAAAACACACATATTAAACAGGGTAGCTAAAGTGTGGAGTTTAGTTGTACCATGTTGAGGTTTGTATAGTTCCTTCAGTTTTGCCCACATTGCAGCTGCAGATGTGAGTTTTCAAATAATTTCTGACTGCTTTTCATCTACATTTAACATTATCTCTAGTCTAGCTCTTTTATCTAGCTTTCACCACTCATGCCATTCGTCTGACTCTCGTTTTGCAGGTTCTGGACTAGCACCAGTTGTGATGTCGAGGAGCTCCTCAACATCAAGTAGCAATTCCATTCGAGTCTTCCAGGTTTTGTAGTTTTTCTCTGTTAATTTGTCCAAGGTATATTTTCTGCTTGAGCGTGCCATAGTGATAGTTTTTAGATTTGTTTATTTCAGAAAATCTATGGTGAGTTTTGTTGGTTATAGGGGAGTATGAGATTCAGATCGTGCAACGTAGCTCTGATACCATGTAAGAAAAGTTCAGAAGATAATGGGCTGGATTGACAACAGAGAACAAGAGAGAGTTTTCAAAGAATGAAGAACAAGGTAAGATCTTATATTAAAACAGGTGTATTGCAATGTAAGATCCTATAGAAAACTCTAGATGTAGTACCACACACATTTCCTAAACAATACTTTCATCCATATATATATACAAAGAAGTAACAACTAGCCGTTACTTCTTTGTAACTGTTGTTTTGTCTTTTTCCTTATTGTCTTTTGTAACTCATGTTTTGTCTTTATCCTCAAAACTCATGTCTTATCATTTATGGTGTAAACAGGTAATCTTGACAAGAAGGAGGAGACCACCGGACACAATTGACCGACTACAGACGGTCACAAGCAGAGCCGGCCAGCTGGCCCGTGAACTAGACGGCACTAGCCAACGTCCGGCAGAGTTGACCGGAGAAACAGTGATCACCGTTGAACAAAGGGTCCCACAAGTGGCCGCTGGACAGAGCCGACAGACGGCAAACGACGACAGAGACAGCCCACAAAGAGATGGCCACAGACAGACAGCAGGCAGGAGAAGAAGATGATCATCAGAGAATGAAGAGGAAGAAGAAGATGATCATCACCATCGCCACCATAGAAGACAGAGAGGGTATGACAGAAGTAGAGAAGAAAAGAGGAAGAAGATGAAGAAGAGGAAGAAAATGAAAAGACGGAGAAATGGATGAAGATGAAGCTGAGTAATAAACAGAGAAGAAAGAGAAAACGAAGAACAAGAAGAAAACGATGCAAATAGAAAGCAGGCAGAAAGAAAGAAAAAGAAAAGAAGAAGAGGGAAAGGCAAAGAGAGAAAGAGCCATATAGGGCATTGGACGAATCTTGAGGGAATCATCAGAATGTGAAGAAATGGAAGGGCATTCGACAAAATTTTAGAAAACGAAAGGGTATACTAAATGTCACCAATGTCAGGTTAACCAAGCCGAGCGACTTAAAGCGGAATGACTTTTACATCCCTTGGACATTCACTTGTGGTTGATAACCTAACTAAAATGGCCAGATTTATTGCTACGAAAACCATGGTAACAACTCCTGAATTGGCTTACCAATTTGTTGACGATTTATTTCGTTTTTATGGGTTACCGATGGATATCATGAGTGATCGAGATTCAAAGTTTATTAGTGACTTTAAGAAGTCTTTAAGAAGTTAGAAACTACATTGAGCATGAGCTCCATGGATCATCCTCAATCCGATGGACAGACAGAACGAGTAAATCAAATTATTGAGGACATGCTTCGAGCATACGTTGGTACAAAACCAACAAAATGGGAACGTTATCTCCCAAATTTGGAGTTTGCTTATAACAGCTCCAAGCATACATCTACGGGATATAGTCCTTTTATGTTGATGTATGGTTTTCAGCCACGAGCCCCGATTGATGATAATATACATCATGATGAGTTGCGAAGTACGCAAAACTTTCTTCGGGATATGCAAGATATGTTGCATATTACACGAGATAATATAAAAACAGCTCAAGATAGAGCGCGTTTTTATGCCGATCATCATAGGCAATCTCGTGTATTTAACCCTGGATAGAAGGTATTTTTACGTGTACCTCACAATTCTAAGACATTGTCTAAGGGTAAGTGCGCTAAATTAGCCCCATAGTTTTGTGGACCTTTTACAGTCCTCAAACACATTGGGTCATCAACCAATCGTCTGGCTCTTCCTGATGGTGTTGAAATTCATCCAGTTTTTCATGTGAGTCGTCTAAAAGAACTTCTAGGTTCTGGCGACAATACAATTACAATTGAAACTCTGGTTACTTCTAAAGAATTATCTTCTAAACCACATGTACTAGAAAGAATTCTCGATGTTAAAACAAAAAAATTATGTACTAAAGAAATCCGAGAATTTAAAATAAAATGGATGGATAAATCAAAAAAAGATGCCACATGGGAACGTGAAAATACTCTCAGAACTAACTTCCCTAACTTTCCATTGCAAGAGTGCAATGTTCTAAAGAGGGGGGAGTATGTTACGGGCATAACCATATAATATCCCGTGGTGAGAATTTACCGTAGTATTCTATACACGTGGATAAGTGTGAGGGTTAAACGAGAGTGTAAAGAAGGGGAGGATTACATTTAATCCTTGGGATTGACACAACCCATTAGGTCAAGTGTGAACTTTCCTGGGGGCCTTGGGTATTGCTATAAATAAGAGGCCTAGCTACCCTCATTTGAAGATATCTTTTGACTACGTCGAGACTCTGTTTCATGGTGGGTCAAGTCTTGTAGCGAGCGCACTAGCACTAGGTACGACTCGATGCCACGGAGGTGGTATGAGATGCCAATTGAGGCTTGAGTCTGTCTCGATCCCTTCGCTCGGGGGTGGTCGGGCGGATCAACACCCTTCTTTCTCTCTCTCCTTTCTATCTATCTAACATTTATCCTTATCATATGCTTATGTTAGATCATATCTCTAATATTTTAGTACTATTGCCTGATAGTACTTCTCTATCTTAGTACTACTCCTGACAGTTTGAACCGATTTTCTCCTCTCTTTCCTTCTCTTCCTTTATCTTCTTATTTCTCCCTCCCTTCATACTAATATCTTATTCCTCTTTTCTCTCATACTATGGCCACTGTTTTCTCAGAGCTGCGATGCTTGAAAGAGAAGTTCCTTGCTTTGGAACAAGAAAATCAATGGGTGTTGGGGGATCTTCAACAAATCTCCTTAGAAAGGCAACAGATGGAACAACAACATGGGGAACTAGTGGTATGTGTGCAATAACTCGAAGCAAACTTAGTAACGATGCAACGACAAGGACCCAGTACACAAGGGATTCATAAAGAACCCAAATCGGCCTTGCCATGAAATTTGATAGAACGCGATCGCAGTTTGAGGATTCCTTAATCAGGTATGATTAGTCATTCAAATGCATCCTTCTCGATATCCCACCAATGCATCACAAGTGGGACTAGCAGGCACTCTACTTAGTGGCACGACTTTGGCATGGTTCGCCCCCCTGTTAGAAAAAAGCTCTCCCTTAATAAATAATTTTGAAGAGTTTATCACCGAGTTTAAAGCCTGTTTTGGAGATACCGATAGTGTTAGAAAAGCAATCAACAAAATCCGAAGGTTATGCCAAGGTGAGCAGCCGGCCTCGGCTTATGCTACAGATTTCCGTCTTCTCGCCACTGATATTCCCTAGGATGATTAGGCACTAATGGAGCAATTTCGTTTTGGCCTACGTAATGATGTTAAAGATTTACTCTTAACTTTCCCCGAGGAGCCAAAATCATTGACAGAAGCAATCAGTTGTGCGATGCGATGCGATAATCGCCTCTTCGAACGACATTCGGAACATCAATTCCAAATGCCAAGGATAAAATCAAAGCCCACCTATGCTTCAATCGTAGCAAAACCTTTCCCAAGGGAGTCATTCAATATGTCTCCAACAAATACTCCGACTCCAATGGAAATCGACACCACACGTTGTTGTGGACCACTATCGGAAGAAGAAAAGCAGCGATGCAGGGCAAATCGATTATGTCTTTATTGCGGTGGACCGGGGCATATTGCAGTGAATTGCCCCCATCGGCCAAAAAGTAATCGCTAGTACTAATAGTACTAAACCCGAGTCTATTTCTCTAGGTGTGTCTGATAGTCCTAATAGCCCAAACCTTTCAAACAAATTTGAAATCCTTAGTTAAACTAGAAGAAGAGTTAAATGATTAAGTCTAGCCAAAATAAGAGTCGTTTGGTTGGACACCCCTAGATTTGTGCAGCCCATTAGTGGTTCCATTTCCTCTAAGCAAGTTAGCAATGCGTTCTTAGCTCAAGTAATGGTTAGTACTAAAAGTACTCCTCCAATACATGTCTTAGCACTCTTAGATTCCGGAACTAGCTCTTGCTTCATGGATAGGAATTTTGCCCAAGCTCATCAAATATCCCTAAAGAAACTCCCATGTCTAGCCTCTGTAGTAGTCATTGATGGTCATCCCATTGCTTCCGGGAATAGTATAGAAGAGTTAGAACCCGTTAATATTGTCCTAGATAACTTAGCGTGTGTAGTATCATTCTATTGAGAATCAAGCTCAACCTAGTCTAGCGTGTGAACACACCCTTGAGAGTGTGCACTCAAAGGTCAAAAGTCACCACTCTTATCTACACATTAACTATGTGTCATAGAATCATATTCTATGACACATAACTAATGAGTTTTCACATTCCCCATGACCCATGAGCTTTTAGTAGTTAATGAAGAGAGAGAGTGACTATATAAAGCACTCTCCTCCTACTTTGTAATTAAGTCGATTAATCTCCTTTGTAATATACATCTTATTGAGTATTCTATTGTCCCTCTAATGTATCTTGTGTTTCTCTCACTCTCTCTCTCTCTCTCTCTCATACACACACTCACAACACATATCTCTAGTCTATTCCGCTGCACAAGAATCACCATTGATTCTTTACATGGTATCAGTGTGGTTTGGTAGCTCGATCTAGCCCATCCGTGTGTGTTGTGGTTCACGCCTACGTTCAAGAAGAATCGACTCATCGCTATCGTAATGCAAATACATAGCTCGTATTCAAGAGAGAAGAAGAAGAAGAAAATCTACATCGAACACCATGAATACTCAAATGGGGAGCGCTCTCCCTAGCGAGAAGTTGGATCGAAACAACTTCGCATCTTGGGAGTACAAGATGCACCAATACCTTGTTGGCCAAGGCTATTGGGGTTACATCAAGGGAGCACAAGAAAACCGACCTGACCTGGAAGACGCCGACTACTCAACATGGGAGCAAGCGGCGAGTTGAGTAATATATTGCTTGGCGACATGTGTTCATGATCACATGCTCGGCTACATTCGAGAAGCCATGACGCCAAAGGAAGCATGGGAGAATCTATGAAAGATTTTCGCTGCCAACATGACTACGAGCAGGCTTCAACTCCGCCAAGAGTTGAACAACATCCAACTACAGGACATGTCCATCGGAACCGGATGGATGGATGAAACCGGCGACCTTGGGATGCGGACCGAACCGGCTCGGGATGCGTCGACCGGTGATGGAACCGGCAACCAACCGGTGTCGACAAACCTGGTTACTGGCATTCAGCGACCTCGGGATGCGAACCGAACCGGGCCAGACCGAATGGATGCAAATCGGATGGATCAGTTGATCACAGTGCATGGTGTTTTAAAGATATTTGGTCGAAAAGCCTAATAGTATTTTGTGCTTTTAAAGGGATGTAAGCAAGACTTGAACCTTGCACCTCCAAGATAGAAAGCAATATACTTACCACTAAGCCAAGTCATTTCCTTGAAGTTATATTTTTATCATTATAGTTTTACTTGAAAATTCTCATATGAGAGCTTAAATGAGTGACTTGGTTATCATGCATCACATGTAACGCATGAGTGCCAGATGGCAAACATGCATCATGCATTTTATGCATGTCTTGTACCCTACATGCATCATATGCATGGCGGCATCTATAAAAGGAAGGGATGTATTAATCAAGAAATTAAAAGTAAGAAATTCATTATCCAATTGATGTATCAATCTTGTTCATAAAATCTAAAGTCAAGAGTTCAATCTTAATCTCTCTCAATCTAAAGTCAAGCGTTCTATCTTATCTCAATCTCTCTCTCTTTCAATCTATTTTAATTCCTTTCTCGCTAAAGCTAGTGGTTCCGGTCCAGAACCCCGACGGTTCCGCCTCACGATCCGCACGTAGTGATGGATCTTCAAGACAACGTCAATGTGGATGATGATGAGATGGTGGAAATATGCCTCGGCAGCCTTGCACCATGGTTCGGCTCGATGAGAACCGTCGTCCTAGCAAGGGAGAATCCTCCCTCTTTCTTTGATCTTCAATCCATGTTGTTGGTTGAAGAAAACCATGTTCGAACAAGGAGCAACACCTCGGAAGGCCACAAGCTCTACACACATTCGAATGGAGGAAGAGGACGTGGCCGAGCAAGAGGCCGATTCAGCCAAGGATGAGGCGGACGAAGTTCGACTTACGACAACAACTCCCAATTTCGGCAACAAAACGGAAGCAATTGAGGAACCTTTGGAAGAAGGTGGAGCTTCCATTACAATCCGAGCCAACAAACCTCGATCGAATGCGGTTATTGCGGAAAAATTGGCCACCATTAAGAAGAGTGTCGAAAGAAGAAGCGTGAGTCGGCTTCCACAAGTTGACAACTCACCAATTACGCCACCAACTCCGACTATGAAGATCATGGCGGAATCTTTGTAATGAAACATAGAGCAAATTCTATGTCGGCCTCTACTTCGACTAATGCCTCCAATCCGGAAGATGTATGGCTCGTTGACTCCGGTGCTTCGAACCATATGACGTCCCATCAATAATGGTTCAAAGACCTTTGAGAGCTGGATCGACTCGGTTATTTCGAGACCGGAGACGACACCACTCATCCGATTCGGCATGTTAGCAATGTCCCATTCGGGAAAGAAGGTGAACAAACTTGCATAAAAAATGTCTTACATGTACCCACCATAACGAAGAATTTGGTCTTAGTCGGCCAAATTGTGGAGCAAGGGATGCAAGTTTGATTCAACCAAGGAGGTTGCTTCATCGAGAAGGAAGGCCGACTAATTGCTCGTGGTCGAAGGGAAGGCCGAATGTTTATCCTCGAAGCGAACGAGGTAAAATCGGCCATGTTTGCAAAGGGCCTTAAATTCAACACCGACATAGAGCTATGGCATAAAAGAATCGGCCATATCAATCTCAACAAACTGAAGGTGATGCAATCGAAAGGAGTCTTCATCGGGCTCCTGACCTTCAAAGAGAAAGAGATTGAAGGAGTATGTGAAGCATGCCAATTCGGCAAGCAACATCGGCACCCGTTCCCGAAGGAGAGGCACGTAAGCAAAGGCCTATTGGACGTAGTCCACTCGGATGTGTGGGGACCGGTACAATGTTACCTTCATTGATGACTTCTCTAGATACACATGGATCTTTCCCATGAGGATGAAGAGCGAAGTGTTTACACACTTCCAAAAATTCAAAAGCGAAGTCGAAAAGACAATTGGGCGTCATGTACGATGTCTTCAGTCAAACGGAGGAAAGGAATACTTCTCTGATGCGTTCACGACATACTTTCGACAAGAAGGAATTCAGTGAGAATTCACTTGCCGACACACACTGCAACAAAACGATGTAGCCGAATGCAAGAATCGGCACATCCTCGAAGTAGCAAAGGCCATGCTAAATGAGAAGCATATGCGTAAGTCATATTGGGTAGAAGCTACAAATACCGTTATCTACCTCACGATCAGTCGACCAAACCTGAGCTATGCGGTCAACCTTCTTAGCCAGTTCATGCAAACGCCACGAGATATCCATTTGGATTGTACTAAGAGAGTGCTACGATATGTGAGCGGAATGATGGACTACGTCATTCTCTATAAGTTGGCCACACCAATTCAACTCGAGGGGTACACAGATGCTGACTGGGCAGGTTACAAAGCCGACCGACGATCAACCTCTGGTTTCGTCTTCTCCCTCGGAAGTGCAGCCATCTCTTGGAGTAGCAAGAAGCAACCAACTATCGATCTTTTGAGCACAGAGGCCGAATACAAGGGCGCGACGGTGGATGCATGTGAAGCCGTATGGCTCAAGAGGATATTAAAGGATCTGGGCATTCCCATCAAAGATATGATTCTCCTTTACTGCGACAACATGAGCAATATTTATCTGGCTCAGAACCCGGTGTTCCACGCATGCACAAAGCATATCGAAGTGCACTATCACTTCATTCGAGAGCATGTTCAGGCTGGCGATGTAGACCTTCAACATATCACTATGAATCTTCAGATAGCTAACAACTTCACCAAAGCCCTAGGAACCGACAAGCTTCGACAATTCCTGTCAGACCTTGGATTGACGGTCCTTGACTAGCCAAGCTTGAGGGGGAGTACAAGCGAAAACCAGATACCATCCGAACCGGATACGAGCCGAAGCGGACATCAACATAAGTAGCCGACCAAAGTTGAGCTTGAGGAGGCGTGTTGATAATCAAGCTCAACCTAGTCTAGTGTGTGAGCACACCCTTGAGAGTGTGCACTTAAAGGTCAAAAGTCACCACTCTTATCTAGTGTGTAGCCGAGCAAAGTTGAGCTTGAGGAGGCGTGTTGAGAATCAAGCTCAACCTAGTCTTGTGTGTGAACACACCCTTGAGAGTGTGCACTCAAAGGTCAAAAGTCACCACTCTTATCTACACATTAACTATGTATCATAGAATCATATTCTATGACACATAACTAATGAGTTTTCACATTCCACATGACCCATCAGCTTCAGTAGTTAATGAAGAGAGAGAGTGACTATACAAAGCACTCTCCTGCTACTTTGTAATTAAGTCGATTAACGTCCTTTACCATGGTTCGAATTACATAACCCAGCCATAGATTGGAGAACAAGAGAAATACGGTGTCAACAAACCTGAGGATCTACTCATAAGATTGCAACCATTTCGCTACATCAGTTGCGTGAAGAAGGACACAAGGAAGAAATGTTTCTCTTCGCAATATCAATAAACCCTTCTAGTATTAATAAAGAGGAGTCTACTGTTCAACTTCCAGAGAAGTATTGTCATTATGCTAATGTGTTCGATAAAGTACGAGCTAATATGCTTCCTCACCACTGACTGTATAATTTCCCCATCGATTTACAACCGGGAAAAGAGCCACCATATGGACCGGTCTACAATTTGTCACCAACCGAGCTAGAAGTTCTTCGAGCCTATATAGACGAGAAATTGGCAAATGGTTTCATTCGACATTCGAAATCTCTAGCCAACGCACCCATTTTCTTCGTCAACAAAAGGATGGATCACTTCGTCTCGTCGTCGATTACCGTGGATTGAATATAGTCAGCATCAGGAATAGGTATGCACTTCCCCTTATCTCAAGTCTGGGTAGCTTTAGGGCATCCTATGAGGTAATCAACTATGCTTTCCCCTTCTCCATGTGGGAAACATGTGAGCTCTTCTGAGCCCGATCACTTGGACAAACCATTATATATGATCATCTGGTGTCGACTTCCAAGTTCAAGTAAATGATGGCCAAAGCTTGTGGCATTTGCACCTTGATCTTTTGACCTACGTGTGATGCCTATGGTTAAAGGGTAGACATTCACCATGTCTAGGTTTTTATCCATCTGAAATAGTGTGCGTTGTCAGGATTGGGTTCTCGCATTGAAGTCTCCTACGAGGAAGACTTCCCCTTGGGAAGGATATTGGATTATGTGCGGATCAATGGTGCAAGGTTCTTGACAAAGATCGACTTACGAGGAGCGTAAAACCTCGTACGGATCCGACGAGGAGATGATTGGAAGACTGCGTTTCGCGCCAAATATGGGCACTTCGAGTATACAGTCATGCCATTCGGCCTCACTAATGCGCCAATTGTCTTCTAACACATGGCAAATGATATATTCCGAGATCTCTTGGATGATTTTGTGATCATCTATTTGGATGATCTACTGGTTTATTTGAAGACCCAATAAGAGCATGATTTTTATGTACTGTTAGTACTAAAATGACTTCGAGAACATGGTCTTAATGCAAAATTGGAAAAATATAGTTTCGGGTGCAACCAAGTAGAATTTTTGGGCTATGTCATTTCCTCGGAAGGCATCTCCATGGATCCAGCTAAGGTCAAAATGGTGGTAGAGTGGCAACCTCCGCATTTGTTGTGAGATGTGCAATTCTTTTTAGGCTTTGCCAAATTTTACTATAAGTTCATACAGGATTACTCAAAGCTTGTTTTGCCTCTCACACAACTTACCAAGAAGGGAAAATCGTTCGTTTGGTCTGAAGAAGCAGACATTGCTTTTGAGAGTCTTAAGAAGGCATTTACATTAGCTCCTTTTTTTAGCTCATGTTGATCTAGAAAAACCATTCGTCATTGAAGCAGACACGTCGAATTTTGCCTTGGGTAGCATTCAGTCTCAACAAGGCGACAATGAAAAGCTACATCTTGTGGCTTTCCATGCACACAAGTTTGATGCCACGGAAATCAACTATCAAATTCATGATAAGGAGCTATTAGCAATAGTGGACTCTTTTACGCAATGGAGGTCTTTTCTAGAGGGGTCTTCTCATAAAGTCATCGTATTCAGTGATCACAAAAACTTTGCCTACTTTCAAAATGCTTGTGTGTTAAATCGACGTCAAGCTCGGTGGGCCCAATTCCTCACTCGTTTCAACTTCAAAATTACATATCATCCGGGGAAGAAACAAGGGAAGGTAGATGCATTATCATGACATTCGTATCTAGTACCGCATCCTGGCGAGCCAGCTTTCGATAACCAAAAGCAAGTAATCTTGGGACCGGCACGACTGCAAGCAACACAGGTCTTCGGTATGCCCTTGGATTCCCATGTTATCGATACCATATGTGAGGACTTGAAGACAGATGTTTTCGCTCAAGCCATTCTAGCACAAATTGATCCCTCTCGAGCATCTTGTTCACAGTCGCAACAACCAGGTACGGACTATCGACAATTTGAATGTCATGATGGATTACTATTCTTTAAGAAACTCTTGTATGTTCCTAATGGTACTTATCGCCTTCAAGTAGTCCAAAATTGTCATGATACATATACAACTGGGCATTTTGGTAGTACTAAAACACTAGATTTAGTACAACGATCATTCTGGTGGCCCCATATGCAACAATTTGTCAAAGATTTTGTTTGGACTTGTGATACATGTTGCAGAGCAAAAATGCCAAGGCATCATCCATATGGTTGATTAGAACCATTACCAATTCCAAGAAAGCCATGGCAATCCATTGCCCTAGATTTCATCACAGATCTTCCGGTGTCTAAGGGATTCGATGCGATCTTAATAGTAGTAGATCGATATATGAAGATGGCCCATTTCCTGCCATGTACTAAGGAAATCTCCAGTGAAGAAACCGCCAAAATTGTCATGCGTGAAGTATGTCGGCATCATGGCCTTCTCGATAGTATCATCGGCAATCGTGGACCCCAGTTCGTCTCGAAGTTCTGGAAGCACCTCTTTAAAATGCTTAAGGTCACTTGTAATCTCTCCTCCGGTTACCACCCGCAAATAGACGGCCAAGCAGAACGAACAAATCAAACACTGGAGCAGTATCTTCATTGCTTTTTAAGCTATCATCAAGATGACTGGGCGGATATTCTCCAATTCGCCGAATTTGCGTATAATAACTCTGTCCACTCATCTACAAAGGTGACACCATTTTATGCTTACACAGGTTGTCACCCCTAGTGGTGTGTATTTGAAACCCTAGAGTTACCTACAAATCCTTGTGTAGAGGATCGTTTGGAGCGGCTACGTAAGATACATGTGGATTTATCTACTCATCTACAACAAGCTCAACAAACACACAAGGTTTACGCGGATCGTCATCGGCTTCCATCCAGTTTTGACATTGGAGATCGGGTGTGGCTACTACGACGACACAGCAAGACTACTCGCCCATGCGAGAAGTTGGATTACCATCGATTAGGTCATTTCCGTATTATCCGAAAAATTAATGATGTCGCTTTTTGTCTCGATCTACCTCCACAACTTCAGATACATCCAGTGTTTCATAGTTCTCTCCTCGAACCCTATCAAGACAGCACCATCCCAAGTCTTATTTAACAACCTCCACCCCCGATCGAGCTTGAAGATGGACTTGAGTACGAGGTTGCCGCCATCCTCGATTCCAAGATTGTTCGCAACAAGTTCTACTATTTAGTCGATTGACTAGGATATAGTCCCAGCGAGCGTACTTTGGAATCGATCGAGAATGTGACCAATGCTCGTGCTCTTCTTGAAGACAAACCGGGTCCTCAATCCAAAATGACTCTTCAAGACTTCCATCATCAATATCCAGACAAACCGGGTCCTCAATCCAAAATGACTCGTGCCACTCGTCGTTTTAAAAGGGTGAAAATGTCATGATATGGCAAGACTCAAACCCATGAACTTATGTTACATGGGTTGAGCTCTTACCATTAGGCTATGTTTTGTAATACGAAAGATATTATTTTCATTTAAGTTTTACTATAGAAAATAGATGTATATTCTAGATTTCTCTGGAACATTCTATTCCCTTAACATAATATATATCTTTTGTTATCCTCATTCTCTCTCTCTCTCACTCACTCACTCTTTCCTTATCACGAGAGTTCTACACCTCCCTTACTACTAATCCTCATCTTTTAGTACTAATTCCTGCTCTGTTTTAGTACTGTTCCTGACAGTACTTCTCTATCTTAGTACTACTCCTGACACTTGGCCGGTTCGGACTTCGTTCCTGAAGTTCCGCCTTCAACCTTTCCGGAGTCGTATTTGCTCTGATCCGACTCAACGTTGCCACTTTCGTATTCCGGCATCTTCTTCTTCCCCTTCTCTTTGTGCGTGAACCGTCTCCTCGGTTCCTTGCACGGGGAGAGCACGACAGAGTTTCCACTACTCACCGGTTCCTCATCCGACAAGTCACTTTGACTTAGTCGCTCAGACGGTCTGCTCAACTGAAACGATGGCTCTCTTCTAGAGTCTCAAGCTCGTCATCTTCTATCTGGACCGGTTTAGGTTCACTGGCCTCATCCTCCGGGATTGGGTCGGAGTCGGAAGTTAGAGTCATTAGAGAGTACCACGATGCTGTCTCGTCAAACTCAACATCTCGGCTTACTTGGACCTACTTTGTCCGGGGGTTATAGCACTTATATCCCTTCTGCTCATGCGAGTAACCGACCAGGATCCACTTCTCCAACTTCAGATCAAGTTTCTTCCGCTTCTCATCTGGTACATGCACATATGCTATGTTGCCGAATATCCGAAGGTGTCTCAAATTCGGTTTCTGCCCGAAATACTGCTCATGTGCTGACACCTTGTCTCTGATTCGGTTTTGGATGTAGACGGCCATTCGGACCGCCTTAACCCATTAGAATTGGGGCATGCTCTTCTCCTCCAGCATTACCCTTGCCGCATCGAAAATTAATCGGTTCTTTCTCTCGGCCACACCATTTTGTTCCGGTGTGTATTGGGAGCTGAATTCTCTCTGAATTCCGTTCTGCTGCAAATAACTATTGAATTGGCCGGAAAAGTATTCTTTTCCGCCATCCGACCGCGCTCACTTGATCTTCCTCTCAGTTTCCTGTTCAACCAAGCTTTGAAGGTTCTAGGAACACTCGAAGAATTCGCTCTTCCTCTCGATGAGGTAGATGCACGTGTGCCGACTGTAGTTGTCAATGAAGGAGACGAAGTATCGACTCCCGCCAAGACTAACATTCTGTGCCAATCCCCATACATCTGAATGGATTAGTTCAAGCTTGTTATGGCTCCGATTTCGTTCAGTGGGGAATGAAAGCCGGTGTTGCTTCCTGAGTTGACAGGCTTCACAAATTTCGGCTTTCTGGCCACTAAATTTTGGCAAACCGAAAACAACTTGTTTCGATTGCAGGTCTTGAAGCCTCCGGTGGTTGACGTGGCCGATCCGCTTGTGCCACAGGTCGATGTCCGACTCGACCTTCTGCCCTTTCACAAACATAGCGGTGCTGACGTCATTAGTGTTGAGGATGAACATCCTCCCATCTCTGCGCCCTTGTGCAATTATCTGGCCTTCTTCCTCGATGAAGCACCCGAGGTGCGTAAACCGCACCTGCATCCCCTGTCGAGTGCCTCCAAAATCTCCCTTATCTTGGTGGTGTAATCCGTAACCGACATGTCTCTTTGCTGGATGTTGTGAGCTCTTGCCGGAGCTGCAACTTACAGGCTCTGGTACTCGCGGCGAAAATCTTCCTCAAATTTCCCCAAGCCTCCTTCAACGTTTTTGCATCCTTTATGTAGCCGAGCATCTGGTCGTGCACACAGGATGCAAGACAGTACAATACTCGGCTCGCTCCTTGCTCCCATACTGGGAAGTGCTCGTGTGTCAGCTCTAGCGCTACCTCGTTCGTTCCTTCAATGAAGCTCCAATATCCATGCCCCAGCAGGTACTAGTATATCTTGTATGACCAGGACGCGTAGTTGTTCTGGTCGAGCTTCTCTATTGGAAGGGAACTTGTCATTCCTTTGTCCATATCTTCTCTTTATCTGTTGTTATCGGGTTCTAGGGTTCGTCTAGGAAAGTGGGTGTCGGTTGCAGAGGTTCTCAACCCTCGCGCTCTGATACCATGGGAATGTTAACATGCGGAAGCATTTAGATAGAACCAGCTGAGTCGAATAACAATAGAGAATAAGATGAAGGTTTAATGGAGAAGCTTAATACACAGAGAGTATACACGGGAGAGACAGAGAGCAGAACGTAAACGTTGATTCAAAATAATAAAACCACTCTGTAACTCTGTACATAGAATGTGCTCAAGAGCAGTATTTATACAAGTCCTCAAAAGGACTGATAGAAGTACTATGTACTTCATTGCTCATATGAGCGATTGACACTAACTAAGAGACAATAATTACCTAGTAGTCTAGGCTACTACTAGGCTTCCTGCTCCCGCTCGAATCCGGCTCTCCTATCCGTCTGACTGATCCGGCTCAAGCTTATTAAGCTGATTCAGATCCAGTTGAGCTTGCTCGCTCAACACCTTCCAATACTTGCGTCTTGGGTTCGACATGTATTGGCTGATGACCCCTACGACATAGACAAGGTTAGGTCGGGTCACCACCATTGCGTACGTGATGCTTCCTATGACCGATGCGTAGGGTATCTTCTTATTGACCTCTTTCTCCTTGACCGTTCAATATGATTTTCTGTCTGATAGTCAGATCGACGTCGGAAGCGGTGTTGGTGCTGGCTTCGCGTTCTCCATGTTGAAGAGCTTCAACACTTGCGGATGTAGTCGGACTAGGAGAGTTTCAGAGTTTTTGTCTTCCGATTTCACTCAATCCTCATGCCTAGTATGTGTCAGGCTTGTTCAAGTTCCTTCATCACGAACTTGTCATGAAGGCTCCGCTTTAGCTCTCCGATTTCCACTTGGTTGGTTCCTGCAATCAACATGTTATCGGCATATAGCATCAAATAGATCTGGGACTTGTCGGCTAGTTTCCAAGTAAATAGACATGGGTCGGAGTCGGACCGGCTATAGCCGAGCTGTCGGATGTAGGAGTCAAACTTCTGGTACCATATCCTTGGTGCTTGTTTTAAGCTGTAAAACCTTTTCTTCAATTGAGATATTAGGTGAACTTCCTCCCCTGTCGCCATGAAACCTGCCGGTTGGGACTTGTAAATGTCTTCTTCTAGATCTCCGTGTAGAAATGTCATCTTTACGTCTAGCTACTCGAGCTCTAGGTACTCAGTCACCATGACCCCAAGTAGGAGCCGAAGGGTGGTCATGTTGACTACTGGTGAGAATATCTCGTTGTAGTAACCCCATGTTCTTGTTTGAATCCCTTCGCGACGAGCCGGACTTTGTATTTGGGAGTCTCTGACTTGGTTACATATTTGTATCTAAAAACCCATTTGTAGGGCAATGGCTTCCTTCCAGTTGGTAGTTCGATTAGATCCCATGTGTTGTTCTCATGAATCGAGTCAATCTCGGATTTCATCGGGAGCTTGATGTACGCAATGGTGTGTACCCGACCAGATATAGGATACGCAGTCAGAGTGGTGAGCCGGTTTATGAGCAATCCTGCAAGGAGCACTGGAACGCGGTCAAATGGATACTACGGTACTTGAAGGGCACTTGAAATATGTGTCTCCGATTCGGCTCCGGTAAACCTCAACTTGACGGTTTTACCGATTCAGACATGTCGGCTGATGTGGATGCCTGCCGGTCTACATCCGGGTATGTAATGACATATGCAGGGGGAGCTGTTTCGTGGAAGTCGAGGCTGCAGAAGACGGTTGCATTGTCAACCACGGAGGCAGAGTACATGGCGGCTATGGAAGCCGGCAAGGAAATATTATGGATGAAGGACTTCATCAGAGAGCTTGGTATCCGGCAAGATGAATACCGGCTGTATTGCGACAATCAAAGTGACATCCACCTTGCTAAGAATGTCGCCTACAATTCCCAGACGAAGCATATCCAGTGAAGGTATAACTGGATCCGGGAAAGAGTAGATGACCAAGAGTTCGCGCTGACGAAGATCCACACGGCCAAGAATGGGTCAGATATGCTGACCAAAGTACTGATACCCGACAAGTTGGATGCATGCTAGAAGCAAATCGGACTAGTAAGACATCCCATGCCGAAGTGAAGGGGGATTTTGTTAGGAAACATGTCCCTCCAGATGGGAAGTGAGAAGAACAATACTGATGAGCAAACTCGGCCGAGGCCGAAACCGGATGTGGAGTACCCGGCTACGAAAGACCCGGTGTGAACCGGATGAGGAGTACCCAGCAAGAGCCGGATGGTGAAGGCCCGGTGAGAAGTGCTCACCGGATGAAGGGACATATTTGTAAATATGTTTCTGAGAGTCCATCAGGGCTATATATGTAAATAGCCGAAAAGTTATATTAGTATAAATATGACTTAGGGCAAACAGAAAATATAGTTGTTGTCATTCTTGTTGGTGCAAGACTAGAGAGCGCGTAACAGTGTACAAAGAGAGAGAGAGAGAGAGAGGAAGAGGTCATTGCCTCTAATGTAACCACAGCCTGTGGCGAAGATCGTGAGCACAAGGTTATTGCCTCCGTGAACTCACTATTGTAATCATTGTGATATAGTGATAGTTTGGAGTCGGTGGACTCCCGTGGTTTTTCCCTCTCAGGGTTTTCCACGTTAAACATCTTGTGCACTCTTCTCTTACCTTTGTGTCGTGTGTTCATTCCCCGTTTTCTGTGTTTGATTCTAAGCTCAGTTGAGGCCGAGCGTTACGCAGGGAGCGTGTAGTTCCTGTCAGAAATTCAGCACCGACCGGGGACGCAACACGCAGTGGCAGATTTTTTGAGCAGACTCGATAATGGAGAAACAGTATAGAAGGACGACGACGATTTTCCGGACGTCGACATCTTGCGGGTAGCAGCACTTGCAGAAAGAACGGAATCGACCTTTCCGGACCCGTGGCTTATGGAAATGACATACTTTTTTACTACGGGACTGCCTCCACCACAATTACTCACGGACGAGAAGAAACGACTAGCCGTCCGAAGCCGTAACTTCTGCCTCGTAGAAGGAATTTTATATCACAAAGGAAGTGACGGCATTTGGCGACGTGGGGTACGTCGGGATGAGAAGTGGTTTTATGGGAGGCGCATTGTAGCACGGCAGGCGGCCATTACGCGGGCGATGTTACAGCCCGAAAAATATGGCAAGCGGGCCTATGGTGGCCAACAACGCAGAAGGACGCATCCGAGTATTGTAGAAAGTGTGATTTGTGTCAACAGATGGGCCAGCCCATAGAGGGCGCAAGGATGCCACACCAGCCTGTATTACCGTTAGACCCCTTCCAAAAATGGGGATTGGATTTTTTGGGCCCCTTCACATTGGCGGCAGCCCGTATGGGCAATAAATACATATTGGTAGCCACGGATTATTGCACCAAGTGGGTAGAAGCAAAGGCACTACAAGAAAATACGGTAGCCATCACAACGAGATTCCTTTACGAGCACATATGGTGTCGGTTCGGCTGTCCGATTGAGCTCATCAGTGACCAGCGGAGTCACTTTCTCAATACGGTGGTTCGGGAGCTAACACATCATTACGCTGTAGTCCACAAGAAGAGTACGCCATATTATCCACAGGCGAATGGGTTAGCGGAATCCACCAACAAGACGTTGCAGACCATCTTGAAGAAAATCGTCAATGAAAATAGAACGGACTGGGATACCAAATTACAGAGTGCGTTATGGGCATACAGAACCAGTTACAAAACAAGCATACAGTCAACTCCGTTTCGACTAGCGTTTGGGCTGGAGACTGTGATGCCAGTAGAATTTCAGATACCGAGTTTACGGATTCAGGTACGGGACCGACTATCGGAAGCCAAGTCGGAGGAGGTACGGCTCCACCAGCTACTCGAACTCGGGGAAAAACGTGAACACAGCATGGCTGTGTTGGAGTAGGAACGTCGACGGCATAAAGCGTTTGTGGATCGACATCAGAACGCAAGGGAAAAGGATTTCACCATCGGTCAAGCGGTGCTGGTTTTCCAAACCCGCATGGGCCATATGCCAGGGAAGTTATGATTCCGCTGGACATGCCCGTACTGGATAATTGGAGTGGAACAAGCCACGTTCCAACTAGGTACGCTGACCGGGGAAGTATTACAGCAAAAGGTGAATGGGTTTCGCCTTAAACCTTACCTAGGCCCTACACCACCTAACCCATTCACCTCCGGACAAGACAAAGCCGGAGAACCCGCGGCGTAAGTGGATGGCCCCACTTGTATCATAATGTAAAAATAGGTTGTATGTAACCATTACGAAAAAAAAAGAAAAAAAAAAAGAGAAGATAGCGACACTATTAAAGAAAAAGGACTAAATGCATGCACAAACTCCTAGATCAAGAACATGCGGCACCACGATGGCTCACCGCCCAATGAACCCTAAGCCACAAAAAGAAGGAAATAGAAGATCTTCTGCATAAAACAGAAACCCACCTTCTAACTATTAGCGCTCCCATCGCTCCTCCCCCTCACCTTCTCCTCCATCCTATCACAGAGCTCCAGCCCACCACAACCACCAGTCTCCTCCCCACGAACCTACTCTGGCGATGCCGATCTTCATCTCTACTGCCTTACGCTGATGGCTCGTGGAGAAACGCCTAGATGGGTACATCCGGGTCGCAAAGTCACCTTCACACCTGGATGCCATGGACATTGCCAGAAAGCTTAACATCGACACGGTCACCAACTCTTCCATCTAGAAAAAGTTGGACCTGTCATCGCTAGGCGAAAGACATTTCGAAATCCCTCCTGCAGAGGCGCTGCAGAGATATTTCGGTCCATATTCCTCCTCCGCCAAGGCCTATAGAACGAAGCAGATCCCGGATCCCTTCTTCCATGAAGTCGCCAAGTTCCTGTTAGAGGTCGGTTGCGTACACGTCAACGCATATGGGATGCCCAAGCAGAAGGCGGGTATCATTATTGATACCTCTGAAGGGCGTGCGGTCAATTGGGGGGTCATCACAAGGTCGGCGTTACGGGAAGGCATGCATGCGTATCAAGGAGGCAAGAAGCTCAGGCCGATCATACAACAGTACCTTACGGTGCTATTCCCACCCCGAGGCCTGCCGGCACCGCAGCCCAGCCGACCCACGCCTCCACCCCGATCTGCGAAGCGCAGGTTCACGGAGTTAGCTGCCCCAAAGTGGGAAGAGGAACCCCAACCCACCCAGCCAGACACACGGACAATGCAAGAAGAACAGCCGGCACGCTCCGTGGAAGCAGCCCCAGCGCCAGACGCCGAAACACGGCAGGATAGCCCCAGACCGAAACGACGGAGATTGGATAGGAAAGATGGGCGGGGATTGGTCAAAGACGTCCCCACGGAAGTAGAGACAATGATCGAAGGCGATGGCTCCGCAACTACAGAGCCCAGTACCACCTTCGAAATCATCCGGGAGCCACAGCCGATCATCACGACCCAGTCACAACGAGGGAAAGCCGTATTGACAGCGGGAAGAGAGGTTTTGGCATATCCAGATATCCCGGACATGGCCCATGAGTTCAGTGCCCTCTTACAGTTCGGAACCTCTTTTGAGCTCATGGAATTCCTAGCAACGCAACAGATAAAGACCTCACAATGAATGGTCGAGGAGCACGCAGAGCGCTAGATGATCGAGCATGCCCAGACAGAGGAACGCTAGTGTACGATGAGTCGGGATGGAGCTACCCCCATTAAACACGGCCCTAGTCGAAGTCCATAGGGAACTAGCAAAGGTTAGCACGGGCGCCAAGGAGATGGCCATTAAAAATAAGAATGTCTGGAAGAAGGTGAAAATGACCCAAGCCGAGCTGCAAAAAGCCAACGAATGCATCGCGGAGTTGGAATCTAACGCAACTATGGCGCAACAGGCAACTCTGCCACCAAACCACGCCATCGACACTTTGAAGGAAGAAATTGAGGCTCAAACCTCCATTGCCTCAAAAGCAAAAAGGGTCGTGCAACTAGTGGAATTAGAAATTGACCGCCTTCGAGCTGAACTGCGCCAATCCTCAGACAGAGAAAAGGAGATGTGGGCTAACGGCCGGAAGGCAGTAAAAACCCTTGAAGAGAAACTCGTTGTGGAGGTAGCACGGCACATCTGGACAAAAGATGAAAATGCCCAATTACGGGATGAAGCGAAGAAATCGGAGGCGGCAATCGCGGGACTCCGAACCTTATTGGAGAAAAAGAAGGTATGGTTCGACGAGCAGCTGGTGGTCGAATAGGAAAGAAGGCATCAGCTCGAAATCCTCCTAAACAATGAAATGGGGAAATTAGAAGAACACCATGCAAAGGAATCCCAGCTGTGGGCGGGCCTAAAGACCACGTATGAAGTAGTGGCGGCGGTTAGTCAACAGGAGATTGCAAACCTCAAGAAGTCGGTGGAGGACGCACGCAACTATTGCCAGGCCATCACAGACAACGTGCGTATCCTTCTACAAACAAATCGGGAGAGGTTCACATCGCAATTGAAAACGGAGCTAGACAAAGGATGGATGGCTTGGGCAACCCAAGCAGCGGAATTGCACGTGTATCGTGCGGACTGGGAGAACCGGTGAAAAGACGGCCGAGGTTTCTATAAACTAAATGAGGAGAGCATTGCGGCTGTATGCGAGGACCTAGTGCAAGACTATCGTGCGCTAACGGACCAACATTCATCGCGAACAAGCCGGATCACACAAGCCGGCAGCACGCGAACAAATGAGGAATCCATCGCGACGCCAATTCCAGGCATGGCCGAAGAAGAGGAACCTCAGGCCAGATCACCAAAAATTACAACGACGGTGAACAACTCAGAACGACGAGCGGAGTCCCCCACAGTACGAGACAGCGAAACCGCTGCCCAAGAGGAGCCCCATCCGAAGGAGCCCATGCTATCGCCAGACCACACAGAGAACGTTGCGGGCCAGGCGGAATCGCAACCCCACTCCCCGAGCGTACAACGACGGCCGACACCACGGAGGAAGTGACGATTGAGACAAAGTCGCGGCTGACCGGAAGCACGACGACGGCTGAGCCCAACCCACTAGCTCAAGAAGAGCCCATCGTACCTGGACCGCCCACACAGGACAACCGCAACACCAGGAGAAGCCATCCCGACCAAACAGGGGAACCACACCACGATGCACCTACGGGCCCTACGTCACCTCCGGACGCGGACACCGTAGCAGAGCCAAACATCCAGGCCATTTTGGAAGAAGATTAACGGGATGGGTCCGACGTGCGAGGGTACTATCCTGTTGTAAGCAATGTCGTCTGTGCGGAAGATCTTGAAGCACTCGATTCCTGTTTATTCCCTGTTATGACAGAATGTAGGTCGTTGCACAGAGAGAGAGAGAGAGAGAGACACAAAAGAGTTTCTTATTTGATAAAGCAACAATACAACAACCAACCTCACAAAGAGGTTACAAGGTCACTATATATAGTGACCGACTTAGGGCAACTGCCCTTTATGCTAATTACATAAATGGCCAAAACGGGATGGTGTGAATACGTCCATTATACACAGGTATTCGACACTCCCCCGTAATGGGCGTATACATGGGTTATCTAAGGTTACAGGTATAGACTTAGGTTCTCGGACATATCAGCTTTGTTCGAGTCGGCAGGGTCCGAAGGCAGAAGACCGAACTGGTCGGGTCGGAACAGTTGAAGCCGATCATTAAGGAACTGATGTCGGTTGTCGGGAACCATCCTGCTCTGTGTCCGGCTCTAACCGGACTGGTTTGTCGTTACGCCCATCTGATGCCGAAGAGACCGAAAACGGTCTGCCGAAAGACACTTGGTCATTCCATCTGCGACATTGTCGGTTGTGGATATTTTCTCTAGACCGATTTTCCCTGAAATGACGCAGTCCCGAACGAAGTGATATCGAACATCGATATGTTTGGAGGCGTTGTGGTGAACCGGATTTTTCGACAAGGCAACAGCACCTTGACTGTCGCTGTAGACAACTGGAGCCGAGTCATGTTCGACTTGTCGAAACGTGTGCGCCAGCCGACCGAGCCACAAAGCTTCTTTTGCTGCGTCGGACGCAGCTACATATTCTGCTTCGGTCGTTGAGGTCGCTGTGCACTCCTGAAGTTTCGACTTCCACGAGATTGCTCCATTGCCGAATTTGAAGCAGTATCCGGTTGTTGATTTCCGACTGTCTATACAGCCGGCGAAGTCCGAGTCGGTGTAACCGACTACGCCTGAGGTTCGGTTCGGACCGAAAAGAATGCCGTGATCTTTTGTGCCAGCCAGATATCTGAACACATGCTTGACTGCGTTCCAATGCGATCGGCCAGGATTGTGCATAAATCTGCTAACGACTCCTACGGCATGAGAGATGTCAGGCCGTGTCGCGACCATCAGGTACATAAGGGAGCCGACTGCCGGTGCATACGGTACTGACTTCATATCTTCCCCCTCCGAACCGGATGTCGGGCAGTCTCGCTGAGAGAGCCGAAGATTCATAGGGAGTGGGGTTGAAGCAGATTTGGCTGATTGCATGTTGAAGCGTTCCAAGACACGTCCGATATAGTCGGTCTGAGACAAAAAAAGATGTCGTTTATCGCGATGCCGACTAATCTTCATGCCAAGGATGTGTCGTGCCGGACCGAGGTCCTTCATGGCAAACTTCAACCGCAGTTGCCGAACGAGATCGGCAAGTTCGCCCGCGTGGCGGCCAGAAATTAGCATGTCGTCCACGTAAATGATGAGGAAGATGGGTGATCCATCTTGAGTTGTATTGGTGAAGAGACAATGGTCCTCATCGCTTTTGGAGAAGCCGATCGATTGGATGAAGTCGTCGAACTTCTTGTACCATTGTCGCGGTGCCTGTTTGAGGCCGTATAGACTCTTCCTGAGTCGGCAGACTAGATGTTCTTGGCCAGTTGCCACGAAGCCTTTTGGCTGCTCCATATAAATTTCCTCCTCGAGATCACCATGGAGGAAGGCTGTTTTGACATCTAGCTGAATCAGCTCCAAGTTGTCGGCTGCCACGACGCCGAGCAGAAAACGAAGGGTTGTCATTTTCACCACTGGTGAAAAAATCTCGTTGAAGTCGACGCCATATTCTTGTCGGAAGCCCTTCGCAACTAATCTGGCCTTGTACTTTGGGGTGGTCGAATCAGACGTCTCTTTTAGTCGATAAACCCACTTGCAAGGAAGAGCACGTCGGTTCCTAGGTAATTCGACCAGATCCCAAGTCTTGTTTGCACGGATGGAGTGCATTTCCGACTCCATCGCCAGATGCCAGGTGGCCGAATCGACAGATGTCGATGCTTCTTCGTAAGACGTCGGTTCGCCGGCGTCGGTGAAGAAAATTCCAGGAGAATACCTCTCCGGAGGTTGCGACAGTCTCTCGGATCGTCGAGGTATGATTGGACTGGTCGCATCGGGTATCGAGGTCGGATGGTCCGAAACCGAATCATTCGGCTGTGCCGAGTCAGAGTTGTCCGAGTCGGTAGGATAAGGTTCAGCTACCCGTGAAGCTGACCGTGTGTTAAGAGCGGGGCCTTCTTGAAGGGTCGGCACATCGGAGAATGTTACCCTTCGGACTTCGATCGGTTTTTCGACTGATGGATTCATAGCCGACTCGTTGAACACAACGTCCGAACTTCGAACGATTTGTCTGCGTTCGGGGTCCCAGAGTCGGTATCCCATTTCGCCGTCTGATCCATATCCAAGGAAAATGCATTTCCTGGACCGAGGTGCAAGTTTTCGGCGATCATCTTTCGGAATAAGGGCGTACGCCTCGCATCCGAAGATCCTCAGCTTGTCGTAATTCGGCTTGCTGCCGATCCATAGTTCCTGAGGAATTTGAAGTCCTAGAGGTCTACTTGGCGACATATTGATTATGTGTACTGCCGTGAGTAGAGCCTCTGCCCAGAAGCCATCCGACAGTCCGGAGTGTTGGAGCATGGAAACTATCCTTTCTTGGATTGTCCGATTCATTCGTTCTGCAATCCCGTTTTGCTCCGGACTGTGTGGTGCCGTAAATTCATGTCGGATGCCGCGTTGTCGGCAGAATTTGACGAATTCGTCGGATTTGAACTCTCCCCCATTATCGGTCCGAAGGCATTTCAGCTTTCGGTCGGTTTGATTTTCTACCATAGCGAGCCAATCGGTGAAGATCGAGAAGACACGATCTTTGGTGCGAATTGGATAAGCCCACACCTTTCGAGTCGAATCGTCAATAAAACTGACGAAGTAAGAGGCACCGCCTAGAGACTGATTCGGCATTGGGCCACAGACGTCCGAATGGACTAGATCGAGAGGTCTCGTTTCTTTTGGTGCTGATGTCGGGTGTGATGCGGCTACTTGTTTGCCATACTGGCAATGCTCGCAGAATTGATGGTCGGAGAAGGAGAGTTTGGGGATGTACCCGGCTCTGGATAGATGCGTGATGCCGACCTTGCTGAGGTGTCCTAATCTTCGGTGCCATAGTGATGACACAGGAATATCCACCAAAAACAGGTTACCCTCTCTGAGCGTAACATGTAACGGATACAATGAGTGTATCTTAGGTCCTCTAGCAAGCAGGAGGTTCCCCCTGTGGAGTGTCCACCCTCCCGAAGAAAAACCGGCACGAATGCCGTCTTCATCTAGTTGTCCGACTGAGATCAATGGCCTTGAGAGCTCGGGTACATGTCGGACATTGTGGAGTACAAGTGTTGAGCCACCTGCAAGGTTGAGCTCTACTGTGCCGATTCCGATGATGTCACAGTGTTGCGAGTTACCGACTCGAACTGAGTCGGAGTGACGGATCGTATATTGCCGAAATTGGGATCGATGAGGAGTCACGTGAAATGACGCGCCCGAATCTAAGAGCCATGTGCTCGACTCTTCAGTCGTGAGTAGAACTTCTGATCCGACTGGATTTTCGATTGATAGTATATTCGGGTCGTCTGGTAGCACATCAGCTGAGAAGCTGACGTAGTTGACCTCCTCATGCCGGCCACTCTTCTTGTTGTTCTTGTTCTTGAGTGCGCGGCAGTCGGCTTTGATGTGTCCGGGTTTCTTGCAATAGTTGCAGATTCGGTTATCCCGTGACTGGCTCCGTCTTCGCTGATTGTTCGGCGGTCGTGAGGAATCTCTTCCTCGTATGTTCGATCGGTCTGTCGAACCTTGTACTACGTAAGCGTCGTCTGTTGAGTCTTTGGCAAAAGACTTTCTCCGAGCTGCTTCGGTCAGAATTGCGCTCGTGACTTCGGAGTATTTGACAGCCGTGGTTGACGCGTTGCACACGGTTGTGACGAAAGTTTCCCATGATGAGGGAAGGCTACTCATGAGTATCATTGCTCTGAGTTCATCCTCGATTGCCGTCCCCTGTGACGAGATTTGGGAGCTTATGCTTTCGTACTCATTGAGGTGTGCTTGAACCGAATCGGACTCTTTCATCCGCAAGTTGTAGAGGCGCCGGATCAGAAACATCTTTGTTGCGGCGACCTTCTTTTCGTAAGTGTCCGACAGTGTTTTCCACAGTTCGAATGCTGTCGTACACGATTGCACTGTGAAGTATACTGATTCCGATAGGTGCATCCGAATCGTGGCGCGGACGATTCTGTCCAGCTTTTGCCACTCAATTGGTTTGTATCCTTCTGGAGGTTCTTCATTTTCGATGGGATCGATCTGCCCCTTGACTATGAGATAGTCCTGCATTTGTTCCTTCCAGAAGTTGAAGTTCGATCCATCGAACTTTCGTAGACTCATTTCTGACGAGCCGGATGTTGATGCCATCAAATTCGGTTTCAGTTGACGAAGCTCGGTTCGAAGTTGACTACGAACCTTGTTGGAGTGCAGCCGGTTGGCTCACCCGATATCGTTCTAGTCAGATTTGAACCCGAGTCGGTTCGGCTTCGGAACTTGCTCGAATTGACTTCGGTAGCTTGAGGGACAGAACCGACTGGTCTTCCCGAATGTTGCCGAGTCGGAGCCTGGTTCGTTTCGGATATATATGCCGAATACCGATTATTAAAACCGATTATCTGAACCGATTTTGCTTCGGTTGACTGCAGCGACGAGAGAGACGGATCCGACTGATCCTCCCGAATGTCGATCAGCCAGATGAAGCACGAATTTGGGTTGTTGTCAGAGTTGCACAAGGGGATTTCACCTCAAGCGGTTACGATCACGGGGAGCGGAGTACAACCTGCTGGCTTACTCCAAACAAAGATGATCTAACGCGATGAGATGCAAACCTGGTTTTTCTTCTTCTTCTCTCTTCTTCGAATGACGCAGGAAACCGAATGCAGAGACGACGGCCGACAGCGGATTGAGGGACCGACTACTGTGCAGGCTCTGATACCAGATGTTGTAAGCAATGTCGTCTGTGCGGAAGATCTTGAAGCACTCGATTCCTGTTTATTCCCTGTTATGACAGAATGTAGGTCGTTGCACAGAGAGAGAGAGAGAGAGAGACACAAAAGAGTTTCTTATTTGATAAAGCAACAATACAACAACCAACCTCACAAAGAGGTTACAAGGTCACTATATATAGTGACCGACTTAGGGCAACTGCCCTTTATGCTAATTACATAAATGGCCAAAACGGGATGGTGTGAATACGTCCATTATACACAGGTATTCGACATATCCCACAGGCATGCCAGGTGTTGTCTGCCAGAATAGTAACCGACGGACAAGAGCGTAGGAATAAGAAATAATATAAGATCATAACGCATGTAATGATTCACGCAGGAAGCATGAACGGCTAAAAAGACCCTGCGTATATAAAGGGCAGAAAACCTTTGATAGAGGGAGTGTGTAATATTGGAATGTAAAGAAGCGTATCATAATAGAATTCTATCTTCTCTGAAAATCTATGTAAAGCTACGGCTAATCTACTATGTGTCTGAAATACCTGAGAGTGTAAGAAGGTGAGTGTGTAACCATTGATAAGGAGCCGGTTGTAGCCATCTCCCTTATACGCTGCTAGGTTACGGGGAACATTCATCTACGTATTACGCATAGACGCCACCATTCGTTGTTTCACAATCACTTGGAGGTCTAGGTCGAAGGACTAACCGTAGACCGTGTTCCTAATCGGTAACACGACAGCAGAAAGAAATTACTCTACCACTGAGAGGGAAGCTTTAGGAATTATCTATAGTGTCAATAAGTTTCGACACTATCTTTTGGGGGAAAAGTTTACATTTCATGTTGATCATTCAGCTCTTCTTTATTTGGTCTCAAAACAAGAGTTAACTGGCAAGTTAGCAAGATGGACTCTTCTACTCCAAGAATTCAAATTCGACATTTTACATCGGCCAGGAGTACAACATGCAGTGGCCGATTATCTCAGTTGACTGGAGTCAGGAGAAGAAGGCACAGGTGTCAAGGATGATTTTCTGGATGGTCAGCTTTTTCGAGTGGTAGCAGTAATTGCACAGGGTGTAAATGAAGAAAGTGAGGATGGTTGGATATCAGAAATGACAATCTTTCTTACAATAGGGTTACCACCCGAACATATATCGGCAGACGAAAGGAAAAGGTTGGCGGTACGGAGTCGTAATTTTTGTCTTTTGAACGACACTCTATATCATAAAGGAGCAGATGGTATTTGGAGAAGAACAATACGACAATTTGAAAAATCAGTCATTCTTTGGGAATCGCACTGTGGAATTGCAGGAGGACACTATGCTGGGGAAACCACAGCAAGAAAAATATGGAACAGTGGGTTATGGTGGCCGACAATGATGAAGGATATAGTCGAATATTGTCGGAAATGTGATTTATGCCAACGTATGGGACAACCGATAGAAAGGGTCTGAATGTCGTTTCAACCGGTGTTACCTCTTGAACCTTTCCAAAAATGGGGGTTGGATTTTGTAGGTCCTTTCAAACCGGCAGTAGTAAGAACATGCAATAGATATATTATAGTGGCTACTGACTACTATACGAAGTGGGTAGAAGCTAAATCTCTTAGGGATAATACGACAGCTTCAACAACAAAAAATTTGTACAAAAGTATATGGTGTCGATTCGGCTGCCCAATAGAATTAGTGAGCGATCGAGGTACGCATTTCATTAACAAACTTGTTTATGAATTGTCTACCTACTATGTAGTGGTTCATAAGAAAAGCACTCCTTACTATCCACAAGCAAATGGTTTGGCAAAGTCGACAAACAAAACACTCCAGACGCTACTCAAAAAGATAGTAAATGAAAATCGTACAAACTGGGATCAAAAGTTGCATAGTGCTTTATGGGCATATCGCACGTCGTACAAAACATCTATTAAATCAACACCTTTCCGAATGGCTTTTGGATTGGAGGCAGTGATACCAATCGAATTCCAGATCCCGACACTCCGAATACAAGCAACCGAAAAATTAAATGAACTACAGTCGGAGCAAATTCAGAAAGAATCTTTATTGCTGTTAGAAGAAGACCGACTACAAGCTATGACAAGTTTAGAGCTCTAGCAAAGGCAAACCAAGGCATTTTTAAATCGACACCGCTAGAAAAACGAATCTCAATTCGGAATCGGGAAACCAGTACTGGTTTTCCAGACCAAGATGGGGGCGATGCCATGAAAACTTCGGTATAGATGGACGGGACCAGTTTGGTAATCAATGTCGCCACTTTTTCGGTAAATCTAGGAACCAACTTAAGTAATCCGGTCAGTGGTAATGATACTTGGCAATCTGCCAAGAGTTTCCAAGTTTCCTCTTGTTCTGGTACAGCAATAACTCCCGGTAATTCGGTAGCTTCGTTAATTTCATTGTCTTGGAGCATCCGATTTACATTATTTTTGTTTGCTTCCTCTACCCATTCCTTGGCTGCTTTCCGGACTGCTTCCTGAATCTCCCACTCCGATTGTTTACTTTTGCTTCTAGTGGTTACTTGTTGTATTTCTGGCATAACCATATTAACCGTTGGTCCCTTTCCTTTAGCAGGACATTGATTAGCATAATGAGCAGTTTGACGGCAAATATAACAAGTAGGAACAAACGTTCCACTTCCCTCGCCTTGCTCAAACTGAGTAGTTCCATCATTTTCCATAAACTGTTGGCCATCATTCGGCGATTGTTGAAACTGTCGTGAGGCTTTCGACTTATAGAATTTTTTATTTTTATACCGGTTCTGCTTAAATTGTCCTCCATTTTGTTGTTGCTTATTCATATTCAGTGTTACCGAGAATTCTTGATTTTGTTGAAAATCTTGATTGTGCTGAAAATTACCTTGTTGAAAGGACTGATTATTTTGTTGAAAAGCTGAACTCGGCTAGAATTTATTTTGTTGAAAGGCTTGATTTATTTGAAAACTATTTTGTTGACTTTGTGGAAAACTCTTCTGTTGGTATCCATTATTGAACGAGTTGTGGTTATTTTGGTACCCAATTTTTGGAAAAATTTGTCTTACCAGAGCCGTTGTCTGATTGAGCAAATTATACTCACATTGCTCAATCGAATGAAGTTTAGAATGACATATTGTGCAAGGTGTACGTAGGCTACATTCAATCGTCAAATGACCAGTATTTAAACAAGTAGTACACTTAACTGCTTGTCGAAATTGTAACTCCTCCATCGTTGGCAGTGTACGATTTAGTGCTAACATATCCATACTCCATACATTTATCGGGGATCGGCCCATAGCGATTGCCTTATCAATCACTTGCTCGATATTCTAATTCCGGAAATCGAACACCTTCAGTGTTGTTCGTAATGGTTCACGAATTGCTTCAAGGAATACATCCTTCAATTCGTTGTCCAGAATAGGCCTAGAAATTTGAAGTTGCAAATTCTAAAAACGGATCACGAATTGAGACACCATTTCCTGCTGCTCCTGATACAACGCATAAAATTGCGCTATCAAATCCTTTTGAGGTATTTGACGATGAAATAACTGTAGAAGTTTGTTGTTCAATTGTTCGAATGTTTCGAACCCACGGAGACCATTCTGCACAAACCAATTAGCAGAATAACCCTCCAATGACAAAACAAACTCAGCAATCTTAGACTTATCTTCGGCTGCTGCCGACAGTCTTGGAGCTCCATGGTTAATCTCCCATGTTGTCAGGAAATCCCTCACATGTACTACTGCATCAGCTCCCTCACGGAACTTTGAGTACGGATAAGACATGTTGTCTTCACTCCAAATATCATAAAATGATACCTCCTCCGGTTGATTCTCGTCAGAAGACTGACTATCGGTTAAATCAGGAAGTACCGACCACCTTCTTCTTCTTTCCGGCTGTAATCCCTAAGCTGATTCTGTCTCTAGCGTCTTTGTAATAGAACACGTACGAGGACGTTTACAACAGACTGGTGTATTCGGACCAGACAACATCCATTCGTCTTGTTCTCTGCTATGTGCAGATGTAACCGAGCGTGCCAAAATTATACTGTGTTGTTCAATCGACAATTGCTATTTTGCCGACACGGTATAAGACGAACGTTCGTACCGAACGTTCTATCAAGAAGTTGTGGTTAAACGAATAGACACAAATGATCTATAAACTTATCGGTGATAACAGACACCGAAATCGTGACTTATGTAATATAGTTTAGACAAAAAGAACTAGATGGCAAGAAGCAATCCGTACACAGAGATTTCATACCAAACTTTAATATTACTAAATACAACGATAGATTTTTACAATGCCTTCGGTTCCTTTTATAGGAAACCCGAAGGTCTTTTCTCATCAAGAAATCCTACTGCCTATAATTAACAAGAATTACAAAACTTCGTAACTAACTATGTCCTATTCGGCTATCTGCTGAGTCATCGATCCGAACTGTCGATCCAACTCCGACTCCGACTCCGAACATCTTTTCAATTCCGACGCATCCATACTTGTCCGGGTAACACTTGGCACGCATGTGGGCCAGGACGTTGTCCGGTGAACCCACGGGAACCCTTTACTCCTGCTGCTAAGAGGAAAGATCCTCCTCCATCACCAAATCCTCGTCCTGCAAAATGTCGAATAATGAGGGTTCTGCTTCCTGTGTTGCCACGCCTTCCTCGTCTTCATCTTCATCTTCGGTATCCTCCCCATCGTTGTTTTCCTGTCGGGTTCCTTCGGTCGATGGTCTTGGCTCTGTTTCTATTTCTACTTATGTATCTGCTTCTGGTGCCCCGATTCCAAGTGTTTTGGTGACTCTTTCGGCTTCGATATTGTCTAACTCGACGGATGTCTTGACATCATGCTTGTCGAATTTTTGCATGATTCAATTAATTTCTTCTTTAAAATAAGCCGCCATGTCGTATAGGTCCTTAGCAATATCTTCCTGAACTGTGGTCATTGCTTCCTCCGACATCTTGAGGAAGCCTTTTCCCTGAACTTTCCTATTTTCTCTGTTGGCTCTTAATAGTTGAAGCTCTGCGGCTTGTGCCGACCATGTTTGCCAACCCTTCTCCAGCGATTCATTGACCAATTTTAGGGTGTTAATTCGGTGACGTCTAATGATCGCTTGAACCCTGTCTTGAGTCATTCTAGCCTCAAACTGTGTTGTTGCCAATGTTTTCCGTAAATCAATGAGTACCACATTGGTATGTCCTTCTGCCTGCATCAGTTTAGCTTGTGCCACGAAGAGATCAAGTAATCGTTTTTCAAAGACTGTTTGAATTTCTGCACATCGGTTTTCCAGCTTCGCTTTCTCTTCATTCCAGTTGTTCTACTGCTGAATTATTTTTCAGTTGATTTCATCTATCAGTTTGTCTTTACCACCCAACTGTGTTGTAAAACAAGTCTCTTGGCTCTTGGCATACTCTTCTAGTTCCTCGACTTGTTGCCTTGTAGTCTCTTGCTGTTGGGCTAACTGTTGGCGTAATTCTTGTATTACATTATCCTTTTCCCCCAAACATCTGTCGGTCGTCGCTTTTGATGACTGTAAACGAGCCTCCATTTCCCTGAACCTTTCCTCAGTCTTTTCCGCCTTAATTTATGCCTCTCTTCGTGCTTGTTCGGCTTGGTCCAATCTCTTTTGTAATTCCGAATCTGTCTCCAAAGGTTGCCTTTGTGACTCTAGCTGGAATATCTGTTCTCATGCCTTTTCTAGAGCCACTTGTTCTTTTTGCAGTTTATTTTTCAACTGCTGATTTTCTGCCTACATCCATTTATACTGTGCATTAAGCACATATGCAGCTGTTGTAGCTTGTTTGTATAGTTCAGCCATATCCCTGGCCACTCTGCTAGCCTTTTCATATTCTCAGTGTACTTCCACCAGTGCCTCATGTAATGGTAGTATTTGAATGGCTTCACCTCTATTTTTAGCATGTCGTTGTCGACCAATTCTATCCACTTCCGCTTGCTCATTTGGTTTGATAGCTCCACATAATGACTTTTGGATCATTATTTGATCTTTGTGCTCTTGTGCCATTCTTTCCGACACTTCTTGTAGTCTTTTAGCTAACCATTCTACCAGTTCATATGATGTTCCGAACTGTAGAATGGCATCTAGCTCATGTGCTCCTGTCGGGATGTTGGAAAAACCGAGTGCCTCTTGCACCGTTGTCGTTGATGCCTGCCCTTTCTGAACTCGTGACGTGTCATCTGGATTGACACGAGGTATTTGTGTGCTTTGGGCGGCTTGATCGTTAGTTCTCTTTTTCTTCTACGCAGGTTGTTCTTGCTCTAGTCTAGAGTATCTTTGGGACCATTGTTTCACCCTTTGTTGCTTCGGCGGTTGCTGGTCAATGTCGACTCGTCTCAATTCCTGCTGCTGTGACGGTTGCTCGTATGTCGTCCCTCGTTGTTGCATCCTCTGTGGTTGAGACTCCGGCGGTTGAGTCGGCTTGTGGTATCGACTGTTGAGACTGCGTCAACTGTTGTTGTTCCGCCAAAATTATACTCTGTTGTTCGGTCAACAATTGCTATTTTGCCGACACAGTATAAGACGAACGTTCGTACCGAACGTTCTATCAAGAAGTTGTGGTCAAACGAATAGACACGAATGATCTATAAACTTATCGATGATAACAAACACCGAAATCGTGACTTATGTAATATAGTTTAGACAAAAAGAACTAGATGGCAAGAAGTAATCCGTACACAAAGATTTCCTAACCAAACTTTTATATTACTAAATACAATGATAGATTTTTACAATGCCTTCGGTTCCTTTTATAGGAAACCCAAAGGTCTTTTCTCATCAAGAAATCCTACTGCCTATAATTAACAAGAATTACAAAACTTCGTAACTAACTATGTCTTATTCGGCTATCTGCTGAGTCATTGATCCGACTCTGACTCCGAACATCTTTCCGATTCCGACGCATCCATACTTGTCCGGGTAACAACTACGAGTCAGAATCGGCTAACCCTCAATGACCGATTGACACATGTCAACCCGAGCCAAGAGTAGAGTCGATAGAGACATCTGGATTGGAGCCGACAACGGGTGGAAGAAGATACCCACTCACAGAAAGGAGAGCACTGACTACATATGCCAATCAATACATCCTCTTGACTGATGAAGGTGAACTTGGTTCCTATGATGAAGTGATTGCTAACGAGCACAAGGCGAAATGGCAGAGTGCAATGCAAGACGAGATGAACTCCTTGCATGAAAATTATACCTACGATTTGGTAGAGCTACCAAAACGTAAAAGAGCACTCAGAAATAAATGGGTCTACAAGGTGAAGACTGGAGAAGTCGACAGCACACCCAGATATAAAGCCCACATTGTGTTAAAGGGGTTTCAATAGAACAAGGGTGTCGATTTCAACGAGATATTCGCACCAGTCATAAAGCTGACATCGATCAGAACTCTTCTGAGCAGAGCGGCCAGTATAGACTTGGAGATCGAACAATTAGATGTCAAGAAAACATTCTTGCATGGGGAGTTGGATGAAGAAAACTACATGCAGCATCCTGAAGGCTTTGTAGAGAAAGGGAAAGAGAAGCTAGTGTGTCGATTGAAAAAAATCTTGTATGGATTAAAACTGTCATGATATGGCAAGATTCGAACCCATGACCTTATGTTATATGAGTCGAGCCCTTGCCATTAGACTATGCATTGTAATACAAAAGATATTATTTTCATTCATTATTTCACTATAGAAAATTGATGTATATTCCAGATTTCTCTGGAACATTCTAGAAACTTCAGAAGTACTCCTGAAAACACTGTATGAGGCACAAGCCATTATTTCGAACCAAATTGGTTGAACGCTAGTCTTAAGCCTCCTAGCTATCCTTGTATATTCTTTCCACATAATATATCTTTTGTCATCATCATTCTCTCTCTCTCTCTCTCTCTCTCTCTCTCTCTCTCTCTCTCTCTCTCTCTCTCTCTCTCTCTCGTGTTCTACACCCTCTTTTCCTCTTAGTACTAATCTCCTCTCTGTGTCAGTACTATTCCTAATAGTTTGAACCAATTTTTCTCCTTCCTCCTCTTCCTTTTATCTTCTTACTTCTCCCTCCCTTCATACTAATCTCTTATTCCTCTTTAAATCTCTCATACTATGGCCATTGTTAGCGCTCAAGAATATCAATCCATTTTCTCGGAATTGCAATGCTTAAAAGAGAAGTTTCTCGCATTGGAACAAGAAAATCAACGATTGTTGGGGGATCTTCAATAAATTTCCTTAGAAAAGTAGCAGACGCAACAACAACATGGGGAACTAGTGTTACGTGTACAACAGCTCGAAGCGACTATTGTAGCATTGCAACAACAAGGACCAAGTACACAAGGGATTCATAAAGAACCCAAGATCGGCCATACTATGAGATTAGATGGAACGCGATCACAGTTTAGACGATTCTGGTTGAGTGTGCAAGCTCAACTAGATCCGGATCGCCTGAATAAGCAAGAGCTAGATCGAGGAGACGGATCGGAGAGCCGGATTCGAGTGGGAACCGGAAGCCTAGTAGTAGCCTAGACTACTAGGTAATCATTGTCTCGTAGTTAGTGTCAATCGTACGTAGGAGCATTGAAGTACTTGTCAGTACTTCTATCAGTCCTTTTGAGGACTTGAATAAATAATGTTGTTCAACACGTTGTATGTACAGAGTGGTTTTATTATTTTTGAATCAACGTTTACGTTCTGCTCTCTCTGTCTCTCCCGTATATACTCTCTTTGTATTAAGCTTCTCCATTAAACCTTCATCTTATTCTCTGTTGTTATCCGGCTGAACCAGTTCTATCTAACAATTCCGCACGTTGTCGCGAAAATACGACAAGGATACGTGAACTTGAGGCAGGACCCCGGGGCCTTCGACCAGAGAATATCAAATTCGTGTGTTTTGATATGTAGTTGTCCATTTTGTATCTAGTAAAATGCGTTTTGAAGCTCTTGAGTACATCCATCTTCCTATAACAAGCTACTAATCTAATCTAAAATAATTATTTCATTATTTTTTTACATAGTGTGTGAAGATTCACACGACAACGTTAACATTCACAATTCCTTAATCAGGTACGATTAGTCATTCAAATGCATCCTTCCCAATATCCCATTGATGCATCACGAGTCGGTCTAATAGGCACGTTGTTAAGTGGCTCACCTTTCGCATGGTTCGCTCCGTTGTTAGAAAAGGAATCTCCATTACTAAACTATTTTGGAGATATTGATGGCATCAGGACAACAATCAACAAAATCTGACGATTACGTTAAGGTGACCGTCCAGCCTCTGTATACGTTGCAGATTTCCATCTACTCACCTCTGATATCCCCTTGGATGATCAAGCATTAAAGGAGCAATTTTGTTATGGCCTACGTAACAATGTCAAGGATTTACTCTTGACCTTCCCCGAAGAACCAAAGTCATTGACAGAAGCAATCAGTCAATAACCACCTCTTTGAACTACGTTCGGAATGTCAGTTTTAAATGTTGAGGGCAAGATCGGAGCCCACCTATGCTTCACCCAAGTTGTGTGCTCGTTTTGGATCTCCATGACGCGTTTGTGAATCCCTGGTTCCACCACACGTTTGAAGCTAGAACAAGGGAGTCATTTAATACGTCTCCAACAAATACTCCGACTCCAATGGAAATCGACTCGACACGTCATCGTGAACCACTAACGGAAGAAGAAAAGCAGCGACCTCGGGCAAATCAATTATGTCTTTACCCCATCGGCCAAGAAGGCAGGTAAATCATATAACCGCTAGTACTAATAGTACTAAACCCGAGTCTGTTTCTCTATGTGTGTCTGATAGTTCTAATAGCCCAAGCCTTTCAAACAAATTTGAAATCCTTAGTCAACTAGAAGAAGAGTTAAACGATTAAGTCCAGCCAAAATAGGAGTCATTTGGTTGGACAGCCCTAAATCTGTGCAGCCCATTAGTGGTTCCATTTCCTCTAAGCAAGTTAGCAATGTGTTCTTAGCTCAAGTAATGGTTAGTACTAAAAGTACTCCTCCAGTACATGTCTTAGCACTCTTAGATTCCGGAGCCAACCCTTGCTTCGTGGATAGGAATTTTGCCCAAGCTCATTAGATATCACTGAGAAAACTTTCTGGCCCAACATCTGTAGTAGTTATTGATGGTCATCCCATTGCTTCCGAAAAAATCATAGAGGAGTCAGAGCCGATTCAAGTTGGCCTAGATAACTTGGTGTGTGTAACTTATCATTTAATATAATTAGTAGTCCAGATCATCCAATTGTCTTGGGGTTACCGTGGTTCGAATTACATAACCCAGACATAGATTGGAGAACAAGAGAATCCGGTATCGACAAATCCGAGGATCTACTCATAAGATTGCAACCATTTCACTACAACAATTGCGTGAGGAAGGATGCAAAGAAGCAATGTTTGTCTTCGCGGTATCAGTAAAACCTTCCAACACTACTAAAGAGGAATCCACAGTTCAACTTCCAGAGAAGTATCGTCAATATGCCGATGTGTTCGATAAGGTACAAGCCAATACGCTTCCTCACCATTGACCGTATGATTGCCCCATCAATTTACAACCGGGAAAAGAGCCACCATGGGAACCGATCTACAATTTGTCACCAACCGAGCTAATAGTACTTCGAGCCTATATAGATGAGAATTTGGCAAATGGTTTCGTTCGACATTCGAAATCTCCAACCGGCGCACCCATTTTCTTTGTCAAGAAAAAGGATGGATCACTTCGTCTCGTCGTAGACTACCATGGCTTGAATAAGGTCACCATCAAGAATAGGTATGTACTTCCCCTTATCTCAAGTCTTTTAGAATGGATCAATGGTGCAAGGTTCTTCACAAAGATCGACTTACAAGGATCATATAACCTCATACATATCCGACCAGGAGATGAATGGAAGACCAAGTTTCGCACCAGATATGGGCACTTCGAGTATACAATCATGCCATTCGGTCTCACTAATGCACCAGTAGTCTTCCGAGATCTCTTAGATGTTTGTTTGATCATCTATTTGGATGATCTACTGGTTTATTCGAAGACCCAAGAAGAGCATGATTCTCATGTATTGTTAGTACTAAAAACGGCTTCGAGAACATGGTCTTTATGCAAAACTAGAAAAATTTAGCTTCGAGTGCAAGCAGGTGGAATTTCTGGGCTATGTCATCTCCTCGGAAGGCATCTCTATGGATGCAACTAAGGTCAAAACTGTGGTAGAGTGGCAGACTCCACATTCGTTGCGAAATGTGCAATGCTTTTACACTTTGTGAATTTCTACCGCAAGTTTATACAGGACTACTCAAAGCTTATTCTGCCTCTCACACAGCTTACCAAGAAGAGGGATTTGTTTGTTTGGTCTAAAGAAGCGGACATGGCTTTTGAGAGTTTTAAGAAGGCATTTACATCAGCTCCTATTCTAACTCATGTTGATCCGGGAAAACCATTCATCATTGAGGTAGACGCATGAGATTTCGCCTTGGGTAGAATTCTTTCACAACAAGGCGATGATGAAAAGCTACATCATGTGGCTTTCCACTCACGCAAGTTTAACGCCGCCGAAATCAACTATGAAATTCACGATAAAGAGCTATTAGCAATAGTTGACTCTTTTACACAATGGAGGCATTTTCTAGAGGGAACTTCTCATCAAGTCACCGTATTCAGTGATCACAAAAATCTTGCCTACTTCCAAAATGCTCGTGTATTAAATCGGCATCAAGCTCAGTGGGCCCAATTCCTCACTCTTTTCGACTTCAAAATTACATATCATCCTAGGAAACAGGGAAGGCAGATGCATTATCATGGCGCTCATATCTAGCACTGTGTCCCGATGAGCCAACATTCGATAACCAAAAGCAAGTAATCTTAGGACCGGCACGACTGCAAGCAACGCAGGTTTTCGATATGCCATTGGATTCCCACATTATCGATACCATACGTGAGTACTTGAAGACAGATGCTTTCACTCAAGCTGTCATGAACACATGACCATTATGGCGTTACTTGGACTTGAACCTCAAACCTTGTAATCCATAATTGAAAACCTCAACCATTACGATAGCTTATTGTCATATGGGAAGATAAAAGCTACTTTTTGTATTAGATTGATTATTGTAATAACTCTACATCATTCTAGAATGTTCTAGAATGTCCTAGAACATTCTAGAACATTATAGAAATCTCTAAGCTATTCTATAGGAACCTATAAAGAAGGTCATACATGTATTCTCAAATCAATTCGAATCAACACCAGTCTTTAGCTCTCATTAGATATCTTGTATCCATTCTCTTTCTTTCTCTATATTAATACACTCATTCTTCTTTTAGCATTTCGTTCCTTTCTTCTCGTGTTCCCTTATATCCTTCTTCCATCACTCTATCTTTTATTCTTGGTTCTAACAGTTTGATTCGAATTCCCCCTCTCTCTCTCTCTCTCTCTCATCCTCCTCTGTAACCATCATGAAACCATGGCCACCATTAACTCAAAAGAATATCTCACCCTCGTTGCAAAAATGGAGAATCTTAAATCCAAGTTCGCATCTCTTCAAGTAGAGAATCAACGTCTACTTGGGGAGCTACAAAAGGTTACTATAGAGAAGCAGCAACAACAAGAGGAGTTCACACGACGGGTTCAACAGTTAGAGTCAACAATCGTAATGTTACAACAACAAAGGGTTGAAGGTGAAGGACTTATCAGGAGCCTAAAATCAGCCTCCCAGCTAAATTTGATGGTTCGAGGGCGCATTTCCGAGGTTTCTTGAATCAAGTACAGTTGGTGATTCAAATGCATCCCACACATTATCCGACAAATGCATCACGAGTCGGGTTAGTGGGCACCTTATTGAGTGGCATAGCGTTGTTGTGGTTTGCTCCATTGCTAGAGACAAATTCTCCTCTACTGAATAATTTTGAGAAATTTATCAAAGAATTTAAGGGTTGTTTCGGAGATACCGATGGGGCGAGAACAACTATCAACAAGATTCGTACACTACGTCAAGGTGATCGGCCAGCTTCGACATATGCAGCAAATTTCCGTCTCATTGCAAGTGATATTCCTTGGGATGAACAAGCCCTAATGGAGCAACTCTATTTGGACTTCCTACTAGTTGGGATTGCTTGGATGCAACACCAACTTAAGGTGGTGGATGCATGTTCTTCGGCTGTGGGCTACCCTTTGGCTAGCCATTAAGATTGCACCATTGGAACTATCCCAACTACATTTGGTACTACTTGGGTCTATACCAACCTAAACCTTGCTTGTGTCTATCCCAACTCTATTTGGACTTCCTACTAGTTGGAATTGCTTGGATGCACCACCAACTTAAGGTGGCACCTTCTTTGGGACTAGAACTAGACCCCTTGTTGAGTCCCAATTCAGTTTGGGATTGTGCCCTGATTGGGACAACCCAGAGAAACCACACTTAATGTAATTGGACCATTATGAAGGTTGAACAAGGTGACCAAAGAACCAAACAGCCAAAACATGTATAAAATGTTATTATATGGAGATTGTAATCTTTATTATGGATTTTACCAACTTGCCACCCCAAATATTTATTGTGAATTGTGAGTGCATTTACTTAGTACACAAATATTTCTACATAAAACAAAATGTCCAAAAAGATACACAAAAAAACCGTTGAAGTAGCCCATTAATTAGGTTTGAACTTTCCCCTTCGTGGCTTACTCATGGCTTGCTTGCTATTGGGAAGTAATGAGTCAAATCTAAAGTTTATATTCCATGATGGGGGGCAAGCCCAGAGGTAAATCCTTAAAAAACACACAAAATAATCACCAGACAACATTTGTAAAGGTAACAAATGAAGTATGACATCTCTGTATTTGTTATGTTCACTTCTCCTTGACAAAGACATGTTAAGCTTCCTACTGCACTGTACAATAATCATGTATACAAAAAACGCTACCATTAATAAACTCTTTCAATGTGATTGTCTATCAACATAAAACCTTGCTGAAACACTATTGATACCTTTGAAAAAATGAACTCTTTCCTCTTTCCATACGATTGTGCCTATCAATATAAAACTTCACTAAAAAGCATACAGCATGCAAACTGACTATAAATAATTTGATAATTCTGAACTTGTAACTTCTTGGAACATGCAATGATACTGAATGATAAAGAGGACATATGCTGTGCGAACATTATGATAGCGACTTCATAGTGTTAATGCCTGACAAGGAACTAAGATGCAAGAATGTGACCAAAATAATGTTCTTGCTCTCGTATAAGTCCATCACCTATCTCGCAAACTAAACCAATATTTGAAGTTCAACGCATCCCCTGCAATCCTCCTCCAATATACAAGACAAGAAAAGAGTACTTATATAGGTATTGAAGACTTCATTCATGAATTGTTCCGTTCATTATAAATGACTGACCGTCCAGACATAATCCACAAAAACCACAAAATCTAGAACAAACTATTCAACCATCTAGGTTGCCATCGGCTCCACTTCATTGGCTGTGTCCAGGAGACTATTTTGAGCAGGAATCTCTTCATACCAGATCGGCAATTTATTTCCAGCATAAAAATTCCTGGTGACACCCTGTTCATTAATCTGTGCATTCAAAGAGATTGATTAGAAGAAAATTTATTTTAAGTTCCTGATCAGAACAGTATATACAGCATGAGTTAAATACAGTGATAAATCTAATTGCATTCATATACCACAACAGTTCTCACAACGCCACCACTTCCACTGTCACGTGCTATAGCTAATGACACTGCTTTAATAACTAAAGCCTGCAAAAAGACGATGAACATCAGTAGATAATATCTTTGCAATAAACTTATACTTTGATATCTAGTTGTTTGGGCAGCTGATGCTGCTGCTGGTTTAACTATATGGTCATATCACCCTGCAAATAATCTGTGCATTACATCTGCTTCTGGCAGCACATTTTAAGATTTGGATACAAGAAAGACACTTGATTTTTAAAGGGAGGAATTTTGGAGGTCAGGTTTTAAGTACCCATGTGTATTCCAGATTCATGCTAAGTGCTCTGGCACAATGTCTGGACACTTCATTTCTAGAGGGAGGAACTTTGCAGGTCAAGTTTTAGGTATCCACAGACTCATCGTAAGTGCAATGGCACGATATTTAGAAAATTGAAACAAGTGCGGTTGTATGACATCTTACTACAGCTACATGTTCCGAATTTCTAGCAGATGTTCAAGAATTTATAGTGTACCAGCAATGACGTCACCTGGAGAAGCAGACATGTTAAAAGGGTGCGACAATTATCGTCTCTGCTGTTCCAGATTTCGATATCTTGTGTACACAGTTGAGGAAGGCCAAAAGCTTACCACCAATTATGGAAGAATGGAATGGCAGGCACATTGTCCTCATGGAGTTTTGGCATCTTGGATATTGAGAGACAGAAAAAGCTTGTGCAGTGCACACATTAAAATATATATTTGGAAAGAGTGGGGACTAAATTCAATATCTCAGGAGAAGCACAAGTGTGGAAAAACATGCCTAAATGAAGAATAGGCCAAGTTTTTTACAATAGAACTAAGCAAAATTTCTGTGATGAAGAGAAATTTGAGTAACACAGGAGGGCATCAATGATGTGTTATTGTCATTGATTACTTGGATGATCTTCTGGACTCTTGGTACTGATTTCCGAATAATAAAGTTCTGGTTTGTATATGAGTGACTATTAGTGGGAAATTCTGTTTATTTCTTTCATCCAATCGTCACAAATATAAGAAATTTATGCTATACACATCCTGTGTTACAACAAATATAAGAAAACCGAATCTAAACCAAGGTTTAAATCATGCTGGATAGCCAGATCATTTGAACAAAAACCCCGAGTAATAATAGATGCCATTGGGTGTATTTATGTATCATCATGCTCTTGGCAAGTATTTTAGTATGTACATATTCAATTGAAGTAAGCCCTAAGTCATGAATGGAGAAAGTTGAGCAAATAAACTTGCCTCAGCTTCCTCTTTGCTCATATCCTCTTTCCATGCTTGATCCAAGTATCCGTACAAATAACTTGAACCAGATCCTATGCACATTAAGCAAATGTTAATTTACAACAAATCATCATCATACTACAACAATACATCATCACACTAGGTCTCTTTTACTAGACTTACCTCCCATCGCAAAAGGAAGAGAGAGGAGTGTGCCACCCAGTGGTACACCATAAATACTTCCACCATCATATTTATCCCAGCCAGCAACAATAAGTCCAGCTTGAAGAAACGACTGTAAAAAAGGAGTTGGCCATATGCACTTCCATCAGCATAACAGAACTGGTCCAAATATGGATTTCAAGGAAAGACATAGACCTTGTTTGAATATGAGAGTTCACGTATAAGGCTTGCAGCAGTTTTCACATTTGCAGGCCTTCCTAACTGAATCCTGCAAGTTGGATGGAAGATGAGCGTACTAATTATGCGTTATGAGCTATCACACTACCATTGCAGAAAGTAGACCCTTTACGAAAAAACCAGATAGTAATTACGCTTTGCCAAATAGCTCAACTAAAAACAGGACTAACCCAAGACATTACACAAATAGCACAGGATGATGCACAGCTTCCGTATTTGCAAAACACATTAATGAACTGTGAGATTAATGTATATGACAGAGAGGACTATTCGTTTAACACTTTCTTTCTTTGCAAAAACTGTCCAGTTAAAAGTGCTTCTCTGTCTCTTCTCTTCAGCCCTGCCCTTGCAATGGATGTGAGTTAAACTGCAAGAACACAAAAGGTTCATTTGCCAAAGGGCCACCTTGGTCATCTGCAACGTAACTTAGAAAGACATCAACCCTAGTCAAAGAGTTTAAGTCAACTTTAGAATTTGAACACAAAATTGAAAGATGGATGCCAGATGCAGAAATGTATGGGCATTATAAGAGTGATTACGGTTCCAAAAGTTGGAATAAATCCATGTTCCTGATCATAGATGATAGGAGTCAATAGACATTGTCACAAGCACATACACCCCTGCATATCCAAGTGCAAAGAAATCCCCTTTGCCACAAGAACCAAAGGCAAAACATGCCCAAAAGGGAGTCTCTAAGATAATATAACCTTCACACAATAAGCAAGTGTGGAAGACCGGACATTATCCAGCCTGCTATTTCCCTCAACATGGAAAGATAAAATAACGAAATAGCATCACGACAGTAACAACTATACAGCCAGAGATGTAACCATAGATTATTAATCCAAGAAGACTTTGCCATCCAAAAATTACAATCAAAAGGTAAAGGGACAATGATTTAGAGAGAGGGAATCGATTAATAGCCCACTGAAGTTAGCTTGTCCTCTTGTTGGATTATCACACAACTTTAAAACCCATGAAAAAATATAATTACAAGAATTTAGTGATTTTCAACTGAAGGAAGAGACATTTGAGATATGTTTTGTTCCCAATATAATTTGAAGCTCATAAGCATGATCATGCTGAAACAACTTTCTTTTCTACCTGGGCCCATTCAAAGTTAAAAAGTTCTCATATATATATTGGAGAAAACAAAAGTAATCCCCAATACTGTTTCACATTCTAAGAGTGTTCTTACCTTGCTAAGAACCATAGCATTTGAGAAAGCCAAACACAATTTTAGCTCAACAGCAAAGACATAACAAGCTTCTAACCATTTTGAAAACATGACACATGAAGGGGATACGTGAAGACTAATATTTGATATTAGTAATTGACAAGACAATACGAATTTGTTTTTGAAACATATCAAATACGAAAAACCATTTAAACATCCAAATATGACATAATCCCTTCACTATTCAGAAAAAAGGCTAGAAAATCAAATGGTAAATATTTTGCAGATAATTTATGAGATTCTTACGTATGTTGATGTAAGAAATGTCTGACATAATCTGACACAATCTGTGAGTCAGCTGCCTGCAAATATAACAATTCACAATAAACCACTCTTCCCTAGATTGAGGTATGGAAACCCAAACCTATGAAAAAAAGATTAGTCACTACAAGGTTAATCCAGTCTTATTTCTAACAAACCAGTTTTCGTGACGTTAATCCGCTATTTAATCTGAAACACTGTTTTCAGTGTGAAGCTAAGCCAATATTATTTCCAATTCACCTGATACAGCATTGATCCTAGAGTCCAATAGTACATTGCATAATGTTAATGGTAAAAACCAAATGCATACAGGGACATACAATAGTAATGTGTGTGTTCATATGTCTTTATATCAACTCAAACAACTAAATTTGTTGCCAGGGTATGGAGAGCTCTTCGTATGCACTAAACACGTCTCTAGTACACAAAATTAGATTTCCTTATGTTATATATGTTTTAAAAATTCCTTTACGTATAAACTTTCTTTAATTCCTTACAAAATTTCTGCATTTCCTTTACTAACAGACTAACCAAATCAGCTTTCCAGTAATCATAAATTTGTTTACTTAATGTGTTTAGAAGTACAACTTACTGAACCAGATCTGCAAAGGTACACATTATCGGTTAAGGAGGTGATCTTATCAGATGCTCTATTTGCCACGTATGCACCTGTAAGGCAAGAACAACAAGTTCTTAGTTAAAACAAACACTTCTGACCGTTAAACAATTTCAATTTTGACATGTGCTAATCCGATTCTATACATCTCCCTGCCACATCAGATCAAGAAAACGTTTCTATACAGAAAGAAATAAAGGTTGATCTAAATAAGCTGTATTTCCTTTGCTGTTGCTTTTCCAAGGAAGAAGCCATAATTGGTTTGCTTTTTCCAGAAGAAATTCCTCTTCGGTTTTCTCAAAAAGGAAGCCATGTTTTCTTTGTTTTGCAAAAAAAAAAACATGTTTCTTCGCTCTTTTTAATGTTTACGAAAGGGAAGCCATATGTTTACCTGTGCTAGTGCGTGAATCTGCACCTAATATGACGCCTCCATTGTATTTAACAGCCATGATTGTGGTCTGCACAAAAGGAAATGGAGAGAGCGCGAGAGAGAAGCGAACAAAGTTCAGAAAAACAAGAAGAACATTAACGTCGAAGGCGAAAAAGAAGAGGAAGTGAAACTTACCCCCATGGAATGAGGAGCCTTCGACCAGTCTGGAGTCCAAGGTTCCATGACTCTGCGTTCAAAGACAACGACAGGCAGTGGCGATGGGAGAGGGAAGAACGGAAGCAATCAGCAACAAAAAAAAAGAAAGCTCTCTTCTGAATTCTCTCACTCCTCGTGTCTCTCTCTCTCTCTCTCTCTACACACATAATATATGTACATGTACATACATGTATGTCTACGTAGACAAACACGCAATGTATGTATGTATGTATGTATGTATGTATGTATCAGTATGTATGTAAAGTGCCCTTGTATCGTACATTTCGTGAAGCATGCTACCCACGTATCTATCTATAATTATGGTGAGTAACCTATAAAAACGAGTCGAGGAGAGAGGGGGGAATCAACAAACGAATGACAGAGAGAATGAAAGAGAGAAGTCAAGAAGCGTGCGATAGCATCAGGGACTATCATGGATGGAAGAGGGACTGAGTTTCGGTGACCCAAGCTCAAGAATAACTGCAATCACGCCTCTTATTGTTGTGGCTTTACACACCCTCTTTCTCATCCTCCTCTTCAAGATCCTCCGTCCTCCGTCTTTCTCCCCTTCTTTTGAGCAAGAAGAGCCCAACAAATAACCCATGTAAAGAAGAAGGGTGAGAAGTTAGGGTTTAGGGAAGAAAATTACCTCACAAACATTGAAACCAAAAGATAAAATGCATCTAAAACCTCTCAGAACGTCCAGCCCCCCAAAGAAGAAGAAAGTTGAGCCTTGCTCTCTCCCCTTTTAGCCTACATGATGAATGCAATGAACAAGGTGTTGAGAGGTTGCATCCTAGTATCACCATGTCATTCCTCGACGATATCCCCATAAAGGGGTGCTTTGAAACAGATAAGGATGAGAACATGGATTGAAACGGTTGTAGGGGCTTCATGGTGGATCACATTGTTGATTGCGAGAAGGTCTTGCAAAAATTAGAAGATGCACACCTAACGTTCTTGTGTGAGAATTCAACATTTGGACAATCAAAGACTCTCTTGGTAGGACACTTGTACATGGCATACGGATGAATATCATCCCCCGTAAAGGTGGATACCATCAAGCAGATGAAAGAAGAATGCAAATCGCAAATGGAAGTGAGGTGGTTTCTTGGTGCATGTGCCTTCTGCCACATTTGGATTCCCCATTAGCTTGACATAGTTGAGCCCTTGTACATAGTTGAGCTACTTAAGAAGGGGAAAAAATTCAAATGGGAAGGCTAGCACACAATGGCAATGAAGAGGTTAAAAGGAATTAACGACACCAACTTTAAGAGCAGTCATGTACAAAGAGGGGATGCCAATCAATGTGATGGTAGATACGAGTCCAACAAGGATTGGTTGGGTCATCAACTAAGAAGGGGAGGACGATGATTGACACGGCAACGGGTTTGGGGCAAAGGTGCTTAGTGAGAGACAATGAGGATATGCTCAATTGAAGAGAGCCCCAAGGAATAGTGTTAGCGGTGAAGGCAAATAAGGACTACTTAATTGGTATGGGGTTGTAATAGAGATGGATTATCTACCAATCATAGGGATGATATTGAGGTGCACAATGCCAGATCCTAGCTATGCTAAGATGGATTGTGTACATATTTGGAGGTTCGTCACATCTAGGACAAGAACCGTGTCATGGCAGACATACTACCATGACATCTAGGTGAAGGTAGTATGGTGTTGGAAGATGAAGATGTCACTCTTGATTTCTTTAAGACAACCCAAGCATCCATTGAAAAGCGGAATGTGCAAGTGTTGAACACCTTCAATGAGAGCGAATATGAAGGGGGATGACTATTGGTAGATTCTGAAGCTCAATGATGGCGAGCATTTGATGGTCCAAGGAAGAAGCACAAAGGATAAGAAAGAAAACACATGAGTACTTCTTGCAAGGAGGGTAACTTTTGAGATATCAAGCTCAACTTAGTTTAGTTAGTTAGTCAACACGTGTAACTCAGTAGTTACCTAGATAGAATCTAGGTAGTATGTCGACCTTAAAGCCTTAAATAGGATTTAGTACTTGAGTGGGATACATTGTAGATCCTCCACTCCCATGTTCATTTAATATAGGACTTACTACTCACACATGTGCACCTTTGCACATGAGATGTATATATACCTCATTGTGGGTATTTGTGTATTTGATTATGCTTTTTAATATAGTTAATCATCCCCCACCTTGTCTCGTTGTTCATAAGTGTTAACTTCCTCTCTCTTTTCCTCTCACACACATATCACTTAATCTTTCGCTTAACTTAATCATATAATTAATCATTAATTAACCCTTGCTTAATTACCTAATTATTAACAATAACTCTAGAGACACCCAAAGAAGCGAATGCAAACACCAATGAGGGTGGTTTGCAAGAAGAAAGAACAAATAATGTTGGTGTTTGAGTTCCACGAGAGTCCTTGGGTAGGCCACAAGGGTACATAGGCAACTTTTGAGAAGCTAAAGGAGAAGTATCGGTGTCATGAAAAGTACAAGGATATAACCCCTTTCGTGGGGACATATGAAAGTTGCCAAATACATTCAAATATACAACATAGAGATGAGTTGCACCTAGCCAACCCACTAACCATACATTTCAAATGGATGGAGGACCTAATATCCATGCCCATGGGAGTAGTGCAAATGAAGTAGTCAGTGCTAGCAAGAGAGGATCTAACAAACCAAGTAGAGGGAAGAGCCCTATGGAACAAGATGAAGACAATGGTATGCAAGTTTTTTCTTAAAGACGTAAATTGTCAATATGAATGTGTGGGAAAGATATTGGCAGATAGGGGTGAGTCAAATGGAAATGAGGCGACAAATCTCTACAAGAGACTAGAAGCGAGGCTCTCCCTTACAACTACATATAACAGAGGGGACAATGGGAAGATTGAGCTTGAACAAAGCCCCATAGTTGAGGCTATCATCAAAGCCTATGAAGGAATGGTCAGTAGCAATGATAACTAGTTTGAAATAACGTTTCTAATTGGTCACAAGGATTGTCACATACAAGAATCAAACCTCCAACCTCCTGTTGTGGACTAAGACCGTCAATATGCGGAAACAAGAAACAATACCCTTGATGAAGCACACAAAGATGGACAAAGAGCAAGATCAATAGACAGAGTATATGAGAGATAGATAGATAGATAGATAGATAGATTATATTATTGTCTTCGGAGGTCAAATATGACCTATGAGACCAAAAATATCACATTTCACGTGATACGTGTCAAAGTGAGTAGTGACTCTCAATGTTCAAGAACTTTACCAATGAATGTTGCAATCGAGAGTGCACATTGTGGTTGTGAGAGGAATTCATGCAAAGATTGGGCTCAGTCGAAGAGATGTGGAAAGCGTGGTTGAATATGATCAAAGGCAGAGCATTGTATCAAAGTGTGATACTCAGATTCGCGAAGTTGTTTAGGGCAAAGTGTGCATAGCCGACCACTCTCATCACTTGTGCCCCAACGCCCTGTTTCACATTGCAATGCATGTGAGCTAAGTCGCATGGAAGCAATGGTTCGAATGGCAGATAACGGTATGGGCTCTAACATGTATCGATGTGTATGATTTCTGCAAAGAATATGGTTTTGTAGTTAGGTGCAACATGTGTAGTATAATGTGTGAAGCGCGAGCCTCCACATTTGTCCCATGTCATGATACATTGGCATTGCAAAAATGCCTCATTTATAGAGGAATCTAATGATGCATCATGAAGCAAGTGTCTTGCATCCCATTTACCAAACCATTTTTCTATATCTTACATCCAACCGGAACACAAAAATTTGCTTTTATGAGTCTTTTGGATCTTTTTGCTTGCTTCCCACGCAAATCTAGGAAGTCGATGTGAGGGACTTTTTTGAACCTTAAGCATGTATTCAACAACCCTTTCCATGGCCATGATCTCAATGGGAAGAGATCCTGTCTCAAGCAGGAGGAGGGTGTAGGGATTTTGTTTTCTTAACTTGTAGAAACTTTGTAAGAAAATGTTTTTGGACATTTTCAAACTCTTTCCACATAGATTTAGGGATGCTACTGCCCCATACTTCCACCCCATAGAGAAGAACTAGTGTCACCAAAGTGTCGAAAAGATATTTCTTGAGGACCCAACACTTAATATCTCCAAGATTGCATGTGTTCTCGAATGCATAGTATGCTCGCTTACCCGCCTCTAAGCGGTGTGTAGCACATTCATTCCATCTATGATTTGAAGGAACTTCAAGGCCAAGATATTTGAAGCTTTCCACACATTCAAGTGCTCATTGTTGTAGATAATGCATGGTTTATCTCTTTTTTGGCTCTTCACAAGCATAATCTTTGTTTTAGAGAGAGAGACAGAGAGGCAAAGACAGAGAGGCACAAATATATTATTCAAGATGGCAACGACCTTCAACAACATGAAAAATCATGAACTAGGTTACAAGGCTAGTTATACACTAACTGGGTTAGGACAACTACCCTTAGACATATTTACATAAATGTCCTAAACCTACTATGTCCAAAGGGACAATGTGAATACGGCCATTATACACTTGTATTCAACACTTCCCTGTAATGGGCATATACACTAAGGAGAGACCTGTAATATGAAACAAGGTATACAAGATGTACAAAGAGATGTTAGAGCAGGTCGGCTTATAACCGAATTGGTGATGGTCGAAAAGAAATAGAGGTTGAATAGGCTGATTCGAGTGCAGAAGCCAGTTCGACTGTCAAGGTTGATTGTCTAAAGCTATCACTATTGTTTGACTCGATCAAACTGAATTCTCCTTAGGCCCATTTGGTGCCAAAGTGACAAGAATTGGTTAGCTGCGAGACACTTGGTCATCTCGTTTGATATGTTGTCGGCCATGGTGATCTTCTTGAGCCTGAGTTTCCCTGAAGTTATGTAGTCCCGAACAAAATGGTATCGAACATCAATGTGTTTGGAGGCATTGTGATGAACTAGATTGTTCAACAAAGCAACAACACCCTGTTGTCGTTGTAGATAATTAGAGCGGAATTGGGATCGGCTTGTCAAAACATACACGCCAACCAATATTACTTACGGAGAAGTTCATCGATTGTGGGGTTCATGTTTACGAACCAAGTTTGGTAAGATGTGAGAAATTTGAAGGATTCATTCGAATTCTAGTGCAGAAGCTGAAGCTGAAGCAAGTGCAAAGACACTAAAAATGCAAGGAGATTCTGAAGGGACATGAGATGCATGCTGAGATTGAAAGAAAGGGGTTGTTTGGATGAAACATTATTCTTAGATGCCGAATATGAATAAGGTTGGCTAGAAAAAAATGTATTTATCTTTATCTAGAAAGATTGGCTGCGATCAGTTAACATGGCGACACAATATTCATTGTAATGTTGGATTATCTTGTATCTTGCCTTTGGCCACTTTAATTTTAATACTAATGGAGGATAGTTTTTAATATTAAAAAAAAACATACACGCCAACCAACCGAGCCATAGAGCCTCTTTTGTTGTGGCGGACGAGGCTTTTGACCTCGAATATTGAAGTGGTCGTGCATTCCTGAAGTTTCATTTTCCACGAGATTGTTGTATTGCCGAATTCGAAGTAGTACCTGGTTGTTGACTTTTGGCTATCCACACAATCGGCAAAGTCTGAGTTGGTGTAGCCGACTACGCATGGGTTCTCATTCAGACCGAAGATATCTGAATACATGCTTGACTGCATTCCAATGTGATCAGCCTAGATTGTGCATGAATTTGATGATGACTCCTACAACATGAGCAATGTCTGGCCATGTCGCGACCATCGCGTACGCCAAGGAGCCGACTACTGGTGCATATAGTACCGGATGTCGGGCAGTCTCTCTGAGACAACCAAAGGTTAATGGGGAGTGGGGTCGAGGCATATTTAGCTGATTGCATGTTGAAGCACTCCATGACACGTCTGATGTAGTCGGCTTGAGAAAAAACAATTGTCATTGATTTTAGAGCCGACTAGTCTTCATTCAGAGTACGTGTCGGGCACGACCTAGGCCCTTCATTGTAAACTTCAACCGTAGTTTCCGAACAAGATTAGCAAGCTCTCTAGCATGCCGGCTGGAGAGAAGCATGTCGTCCACGTAGAGGATGAGGAAGATGGGGGGGGCAATTTGAGCTATTTTCGAGAAGAGGCAATGGTCCTCATCACTCTTGGAGAAGTCGATCGATTGTATAAAATCGTCGAATGTCTTATACCATTGCCATGGAGCTTACTTCAGGTTGTAGAGACTCTTCTTGAGTCGGTAGACTAGACGTTCTCAACCGAGTTCAGCAAAGCCTTTCGGCTATTCCATGTAGATTTCCTCCTGGAGGTCATCATGGAGGAATGTCATCTTCACATCTAGCTGTATCAGATCCAAGTCTTTGCCTGCCACTATGCCGAGTAAGAATCGAAGGGTGGTCATTTTCACCACTGGTGAAAATATCTCGTCAAAGTCGACACCATATTGTTGTTAGAAACCCTTCGTGACTAATATGGCCTTATACTTGGGACATGTAGAATTTAACCCTAAACCCTAAACCCTAAACCCTAAACTGCTCTACGGGAACCCCTCTGAACGATGTGCTAGATTTCCAGGCCAACACAATGGATCAAGTCATCGATTGGGTGCTGGAAATGGATAAACATAGCTCCTTGATGACGATGGGCGCCTTGTAGAGGGCCCTTCCAAATAAGGAGGATCTCAGGTTTTGCCAAGCATTGCAATGCACAACGTGTCTAAACCCGGGCCATTCGACGGTAGACTGCACAATGAGGACGCAGTGTATGATCTGCCACTCACGGGCACACACAACGGACCGATGTGAGTACAACCTACTCAATCGACAAGTGGCACCGATGTGGATCATTGAACCACGTAGCAGTTGTTATCTCTTCCTTGGGATAGACACCTTCGATGAACCCTGGGGCTATCGGTATCAAGGGTCGTGGTATGTGAAGACTACTTCTCAACAGAGATTGGGTTAGGAAACGAGAGGGGGAAAAAAGATTATATTGGCCACAACTAGTTACTGTTTACCATGCGCATAGCTTAAACATATGATTAGGAAAAGATCACCGAATAAGAAGAACAACAAGAGGTATATATTAAATCGAGCTTCCTTTCGGTTATAGTACACGGCCCAGGGCCAGAATAAAGCTATGTAGTGCTTAGGACTCGTCAGCTATAATTTCCCTAACAGTATCTATATATCGCCCCCTACCAAGGTACACAGGTCTTGGTTTATATAGCCGTTTACTACTTAGGGATGAGACCTTGGCTAATTGTAAGTCTGAAACCTCGGTTGTGTTTTGTTTACTAACTTCCTTACTTACTTTCCTACCTACGGATGACTTTTTATTTCCTAATTTACTTTTCTAGCCTGTGGACAACACCTGGCATGCCCATGGGACAGGGCCTTGCCTGTCGAATCCACGATTACAAACGGTAGGATACAACATTACTTGCGCCAAAATTACAAAAATGCCCTTTATACAAGTAGGGCTATTGGTTCTTTTCATCTTCTTCTAGTATGCCGAGGCTATCCTCGGGGGTGTGTGGTTGTTCGTTTTGATCTAAACGGGGAACCTCAGATGTGGTCACGTTTGTCGAGTCTGGATCTGGTGGCGGGGGTAGAGTTGGTGAAAGGGGGTTTTCTGCCGAGTGTAGTGTAGTCGTGACTTCTCGTTGAGTATCGCCTATTGGGTCTGGCTCAGGCAAGGTTGTATTCTCGGTTTGTCGTTCTGGTGTGGGGTTGGTGTTTGTAGGGGCGGATCCCTCCTACCGTGCTTTAGTGGTATTTGTTGTGGTCGACACTAGTTCTGTTTCGTCTGTTGTGGGAGCGTTGTTGGCCGTGGAGGTTTGATTTTTGGTGGCTAAGCTGTTTTCTTCATAAGCCTCGGCCTCTATGCGAAACATCATCTGATCATCGTTAAAGTCTTCGAGGAGTTGTTCAATTGCCGCGGTGTGAGACTTTGCTAAGGCATGGAAGTCCTCGGTCAGGTCTTCACGGAGGAGTTGGATGTTGTTCTCATCCATCTTATAAAATCCTCGGCCCTCCTTCCGTTGGTTCTTGGCATCCGCGCGCAATACTTGTAGCTCAGCGGCTTGGGATGACCACTCCTGCCATGCACGGGCTAGGGTTTCCTCGATCTTACTGTTAAACCATTGCCGATGCTTGACGACCAGTGCCTTGATTCTGGTTTCGGCCATACCGATCTAAGCACGGTAGACTTCCAATTCTTCCCTTGATGCCTGGGCTTCTTGCTTGCGTTGGCGAACGACGTGTTCGCAAGTGGATTGGAGGCTGGTTGCCTTTGCTGTTAAGATTTCGGGTTCTCGCTTCAGGGCAGTTTCACATTCTGTGGCTTGTTCTCGCAGCTCACCGAGTTGGACGATGGCTTTGTTGTGACGTTTCTTTGCCTCTTTGGTGATAGCGACTTGGGCCTCGAGTTCTTCCTCGTAGTTTCGTGAGGGAGGTTCAGTTTGAGTAGAAGCCTGCACGGTCTGGGGACGGGGTGCCTTGTCTGTCTGTGTAGATTTCTTGGTAGTCGTGAAGACCGGATGATGTACTGAGTCGGTCATCATGGATGCGTCGGCAGTGGTCACCACGGGGTGGGCCGTGTCGTCTGTTTGTGTTCCGGTTTTGATAGCACGTGATAACGGGTTTTGTAGAGGGGGTGATTGGGAGTTGCTACTAGGGGCTGGGAGGCCTAAGGGTTGACAGTCGTGAAGTTGTTGCTCCAACTCCGCGATTCTTTGCTCAGAAGCCTACCACAACTCGGTGGCTCGTTCTACTTGCTTTTGGGCCGTTTTGCTAAACCGTGCCATTTGTTTGGCCGCGCGACTTGTGCGGTCCAAATCCCGGTACGCCTCTACCAGGGCCGTGTTTAAATTTGGTAGTTCCATGAGTAGAGGAGGGCTCTTTGCCTGCTTCTTCCGGTCGATTTTTTGCAGAGTTCGATCCTCGTGAGGTTCGAGTTTTCCCATGAGGGCGCGTTGATTCATCTTAGTCTCCTCATGCTCCTCGACCATATGTGTTGTTGTAGCTACTTGGGCGCATGCGAGGAAGTCCATCAATTTGTACGTGGTGCCCAGCCGAAGTAAAGCACTGAACTCGTATGCCTCCATGGGGAGGTCCTTGTAACCTAGTACTTCCTCTTCCAATATTTGGGTGGTTTGCGCATGGTCGATTTTGCCGGTGAGGAACGAGGTCCCTACTTGGGTGGTGGCCGTGGAGAGTACGGGAGTTGGTCGTGCTTCCTTTGATTGAATTTGTTGGTTACCCTCGGGGGTTTCTGTCGTGTCGTGATTTAGGCATCTTTTCTTCTTGGGGGGGTCCTATGACCCTAGTGCATTTTACGTCACGACATCGGCCTGGTTTGTCCGTGGTGTTCGTACTCTCGAGGGCTGCTGGTTGGTTGAGTGAGGGCTCTGCCGTGGTGAGGCCTCTGATACCCTTGGTGGCTTCTGCCGTATGGTGACATCCTCGGTGGTCAGTTCAGGGGTATCGTCCCATTCGACGCGGTTCAAGGTCAAGGCCCTTTGTCGTTGCGTTTTTGGTGGTGCTGTTGGAGATGTGGGGACGCGTCGAAGGGAAGTCATGGGGGGTGGGTATAGCACCATGAGGTATTGTGCCAACACGGGTAAAAAATGCTTGCCAAATTGAAAGGACCCCAAAGCCGCTCGGACTCCTTCGTCAGTGAGGATTCCCCAGTCCACAGTTTCGCCTTGGTACGCCTTGACGATGACGACAACCTTCTTCTGTGGCATGTTGGTGGGGTTTGTATGTGCAAAGGCATATTCCATCAATATCCAAGTGATTTCACCAAAGAACTTGTTTGATCCTCCGTACGTGTGATACGCCTTCCCAGAAATCAAGTATACGCCGAAGTAGTCTTTAAGGATCGTGTGAGGTGGGACCTCGACATCGTGTTCTCCACCGCACTAGAGGTCTAACGCAGAGCGAATGATGTTGTTAGTCACTGTGTCTGGGTGTAACTGTTGCGCAATCTCATGAGCTTCGGGGTGAGGAGGTGCGTCGATGACACGAAGGTAGCCACCCAACCCACGTCTCTACAACCATGTGCAGATTTCTTGGGAGACTTTGAGTGGCATGGTTGAATCGTGGGATGATTGAGACGGGAAGTGAATGAGGCAGGGGCTAGACAGAGAGATGGAAGAGGTTGTTTGAAAGCAGGGACTGTTACCGGCTGGCAAGAAGGCTTAAGGAGGTCCAAATCAGAGTGTGAAAAGGAATAGTTTATTCGGGAACTGTTGTAATTAGTAATCTTAATATAGATATTAATATATGAGAAGATGTGGACGGACGGACCGGAATCGGTATGCCGATCCGGATTCGGACCGATCCCGTAAAGGTGCCGGTTGGCATCATTTTGTATTTCGCACCGTAGACCTATATAAAGGCCCGATTATAATGTAATCAGAAGTGGATAATTAATAAAGCTTATTGTCTTAATCTCCCAGTGTGTATTACCGTTCTATATTCATTGTTATATCTTATGCGTGTTAATTATGGATTGCTAAGTAACCAATTAAGGTCTAATTAAGCGTTGTGCCGTAAGTCATTCTACTGTACCACCCTTTAGTGGTGTCTTAAGTGGACACCCTGTGTTAGGCTATTGTTCGGCCCTAGGATTAACACAGTTTTTGGCGACCACGATTCCTGCACATTCGCAGTGAACATCGGCAAGAATGGATGACTAGGCCAACAGACAACCCGGTTACGGAGAGAGCACGAAGACTTGCTGAACGGAGAAGGCGGCGAGAGGCTTTCCAGCAAGCAGCGGAAGAAATCCGAACGGATCGATCAGTTTTCCAAAGTGATCCGGAAAGTGGTGGAGGAGTCGCTCCGTCTGCAACAAAACACCTACTTGGACGAAGGAAGCAGCTTAAGCAGCCTCCGGGAAGCGGAAACCCTTCTCCAGGCCTTGGCTGGAAGAGACGGCGAATCCGAAGCATTTTCAGCGCTGTCGTGAAGATTTTCGTCCACGAGCGGAAACCCGAGCAACAAGAGCCAAAGAGCGATGTGCAACGTTGCACACGTACATAATGTATTTGTAATAATAATAGGGGTAAAGGGTATGGTGCTAGAAATGCCCCATAAGATCCCTAAGGTATAAAGGCGATGTGGTCTTGTGCGCACATCCACGCGCGAGAGAGAGAGAGGTACTATGCGGTACATAGGTACCTAGTTGTTTGTGAGGAGGTGGGAGTTAAGGGGCCATCAATCTCACCCTCCCCCAAATCAAGGCAAATATCCCCTTTGAATGAAAGGGGATATTTTAGTCTCGTTTTTGTAAACAGTCTTCCCTCCTTGTGCTATAAAAGGAGAGGGAAGGCACCATTGTGAGGGTTGCCTATTTTGAGTGTGCGAGGTATACCACATATGTCGAGCGTTAGGGTTAGGGTTAGGGTTTCTTCATCTTTATCTTCATCTTCGTCGGTTAGGGTTTCGAGTAGTCGTTTGGTGCGGCCTATGTGGCCACCATTTTGTAATCGTTCATTTCATTTTAATACATCTTGTTGTTCATCTTGTCTCCATCTCCCTCTTGTTCAATCTAGTCTCTTGTTCATTCTTCTTCTTCTTGAGCAAAGCTTCCATTCCGTGTCCGATTCCTTCTCCTCTACTCCTTAGTCCAAGACCCCCGTGGTCCCGCCCTTCTCCACGGACGCGCGTAGCAACGCGACATATTTGGTGAACCCGACGTGACGAGGCGGCAAGGGAGGAAGGAGATGGAAGCCGGAGACATCGTGGAAGTAATTAGGAGAATGGCAAGGGATTTCGCAAGAAGGAGAGAAAGACGGGAAGAGGCGTACAAGTATGATTGACGCGAGTTCGATCTATGGGTGTCGTCGGCAAAGGCTCCTCGAAGCGCAATGAAGGCATTCCGGGAGTTCGATCTCCGGTTTTCCCAACTTTCGGTCCGGGATCAAGAATCGGTGGAGGTGGACAAGGTCCCACTATTCTTGAAGTCGGTCAACGATAGGGGGAGAATGGCCATTTTTCCCTACCTCGAAGACGATGAAGGGGCGTACGGCCTCACCGAAGATTGGAACGAGGTGGAATGGGCGTGCATACAATGCGATGAGAGGCGGTCGGCCACAACACGGCCGGCGAGCGGCGGAGAAGAGAGAGCGGCAACCGACTACGCACTACTGCCGGAAGAGAGCTCAACGCAAATCGGTTCGGAGGAGCTCGACATCGAAGCCTTGGTGCGGGAAGCGTATGAGATCGTAGAGGCACAAATCGAAGCCGAAGAAGGGCTTATTGCGGAGTCGGGCCCGAGCGGATCGGAGGATGAGGAGGCCGAAAGAGAATGGTACATCGGTACCACGGGAGAGGGTGCGGGACAAGCCACCCTCTCGACATGCGGAGAAAGATCGACCGAGGACGAGGTCGGGGACGGTGAGGCGGCGATCGCCGGTTCGAGCGGACATGAGGGAGTTCGGGCATGGAAGCCCGAAACATCGAGCGGGGAGAAGACGGGTGGTGGTGCTGGGACCTTATGCACACCGGGCCTAGAGACTCCGGCAACCGGCCCGAGAGCCGGTGTGAGACCTAGAGTGACGGGCGGTGGCGGCGGCAAGGCGGGCGACCACGATGGTGACATGGGAGAGGGTGCGGAAAGAGCGACGCTCTTGTCTTGCGGTGAATGGACGGCCATGGAGGCCGGTAACTACGGATTCGGGACATGGCGGCCTGAAACACCAAGTGAGGAGGAGACAAGCGGCGGTGCGGCGACCTTACACACACCGGCCCTAGAGGCATCGGCGGTCGGCCCGATTGCTGGTGTGAGACCTAGAGCGATGGGCGGTGGCGGCGGCAAGGCGGGCAACCGAGACAACGGTAAGGAGACCGTGGAAGAGGAGGCAGCAAGCGTAATTGATGCTTGCATATATAGAGGCGGGGTAGCCACGGACGACGATGCCCGAATGGAGGTGGCTACGGGCATAGCATCGATGAGCGGCGGCGTTGCTACCTTACACGCACCGGTTCAAGAGACCCCGGCGGCCGGCCCGAGTGCCCGCATGAGACCTAGGGTAACGAACGGTGACGGCGGCAAGGCGGGCGACCACGACGACGATGTGGGAGAGGGTGCGGAGCGAGCGACCCTCTCGACTTGTGGAAAGAGGACGGCCATGGATGAGGCCGATATCTACGGAGCAATGGACGCCACTTTGAGAGTGGGCGAAAGTTTTGGGACGCGGTTGCCCGAAACGTTCTACGAGGATTTCGCGAGCATACTCGAGGCTTGCGAAATCGAGGAAGAAGAGGGGACGAGCGGCGGTGCTGCGACCTTCCACACACTGGTCCTAGAGACTCCGGCAACCGGCCCGAGAGCCGGTGTGAGACCTAGAGAGACGGACGATGGCGGCGGCAAGGCGGGCAACCGAAATGACGAAGAGGAGGTTCGTAGCGGACGGAGGCGAGATCCCTCGGCACCGGGGACGGAGACTTCAACGGTTGCGCCCGAGCGCGGACATAAGACTAGAGAGATGGGCGGTGGCCGTGAGGATGAGAGGCCCGGAGTGGGCACGTGCGAAAAGACCGAAGGAGAGGTCCGGAGTGGCATCGAGGAGCGAGTCGGGAACCGACCCGACCGAAAGATAAGCCGGTCGGTAATCCGACCCGATCGGGAGACTTCGGCGGTTGCGCCCGAGTGCGGACATAAGACCGGAGAGATGGGCGGTGGCCGTGAGGATGAGAGGCCCGGAGTGGGCATGTGCGAAAAGACCGAAGGAGAGGTCTGGAGCGACATCGAGGAGCGAGTTGGGAACCGACCCGACCGAAAGATAAGCCGGTCGGTTATTCGACCCGACCAGGAGGCGGAGCGGAAGAAGAGTGAAGCGGGGTCCGGTCAACCGGGCCCAAACCGAAGAAGAACCGGCAAGGCTGGATTTGCGCGGACAAACATGTACCGGCCGGTTACGATTACGGAAGGGAGCCGACCAAACCGGAACTCGATCGGCTGAGACCGATCCGGGCGAAGGCTAAGTCGGCATGATTGGAGATCGGGGAGGATGGGTCACAACACACGACGAGAGCCGGTGAGCGCATTGAGGAGGCCTAGTGGGCACGGTGATCACGGCTTGCTAAAAGACCGAGAGCGAGAGGGACCTTCCACGCCCATTCTAGAGACTTCGGCGGTTGCGGATCAACGTGAGACTGGAGAGACGGCGGGTGGCGGCGAGGAGTCGGAGGCCAAAGCGGACAAAGTTATCGGAGCGGGTATCCGGTATGAGATGATGGACGAGCGGGTCCAAGATGGCGAGCTCGGGTCGGAACAGGCTACGGTGACAAAGGAAGAAGTGGCCGACGCGGAGGTCGGGTCTACGGCGGATGAAGGGCATAACACGAAGCATGCACTACGGTCGGTGAAGGGCCCAAGAACGAGCATGCATCTGAGAGAGCGTCAACGAGTGACCGGAAACGGTGGACCGATTGAGCCTTTGAGAGGCGAGGACTCGGTGGTGGACTGAGAGTGGGAGAAACCCTCCACACCTACCCGTGAGGCATCGACGGTTGCGGATCGAAAGGAGAACGAGGAAACGGTGGGTGGCGGCGCGGAGGTCGGGTCTACGGCGGAAGCGCGACACGAGACGCATGCAATACGGCCGGTGGAGGGCCAAGACACAAGCATGCATACGGCGGATGGGTGACAACGATTGACCAACGATGATGGTCAGGTCAAGCCTTCGAGAGGCAAGCGCGGGACGAAGGACGGCACGGCGAAACACCAAGATCGACGACATGGGCCGAGCGCGATCGGCATGAGTGGAGAGTCGTATCGAGGAAAACGGAGGAGATGCGCGGAGAACAACGGGGTACACACCGGGAAGAGAAAGCGCGGCGGCTTCCCGGAGGGCATACAAGGCCAAGCGGGCCAAGAGGGCGCAAGTCAAGGTGAGGCGATAACGAGATCCTCAAGGGACACCGACACGGAGGTCGGGATGACGGTACGCTCTACGGCGAGAGAGCACGACGGGCAAAGGAGAGGCAAGGAATGCGGAATGGGGCCGCCTAAGGGCCAAACAATGGGCGCATATTCGGGGGACAACATCGTCGCATGGGAAGAGCCTACGGAAGGCAAGCGCGGAGCGGAGAGAGTCGGCACGCCGAGGTGTGCGACACGCAAAGGGCGGAATCCGACATGTGACCGGGAGCGCATCCGGAGGATATACGAGGCGGACAAAGGAAGAGCAATCGGGTCGGCGACGGCGTTCGAGAGGACCGAACGGGGAGGAAAGCACATGAATCGGATACGGCGGGTCGGATGTAGTCGGTGGTTCAAGGACCCACGGTGGACGTGGCGGATCGGGTGGAGGCAACGACTCGGCGAACATCGTCGAGCGTGGCGGATCGGATGGCGCTGACGGTTCAAGACCATTCGGCGAGGATGGTGGACCGGAAGACGGCGGTGGTTCGTGTGGACGGGGTGGTCTTGCTCGAAGTGGAAGACAAAACCGGGCGGGCCCACGAGGACGCTAAGGACTCAGCCGGTCGTCGTGGCCGAAAATCTCGTGTTCTCTCCCCTATGTTTTGGCACATACCGGTGCATGTGTGGTTAGGTGGGGGCGGATGTCGTGAAGATTTTCGTCCACGAGCAGAAACCCGAGCAACAAGAGCCAAAGAGCGATGTGCAACGTTGCACACGTACATAATGTATTTGTAATAATAATAGGGGTAAAGGGTATGGTGCTAGAAATGCCCCATAAGATCCCTAAGGTATAAAGGTGATGTGGTCTTGTGCGCACATCCACGCGCGAGAGAGAGAGAGGTACTATGCGGTACATAGGTACCTAGTTGTTTGTGAGGAGGTGGGAGTTAAGGGGCTATCAATCTCACCCTCCCCCAAATCAAGGCAAATATCCCCTTTGAATGAAAGGGGATATTTTAGTCTCGTTTTTGTAAACGGTCTTCCCTCCTTGTGCTATAAAAGGAGAGGGAAGGCACCATTGTGAGGGTTGCCTATTTTGAGTGTGCGAGGTATACCACATAAGTCGAGCGTTAGGGTTAGGGTTAGGGTTTCTTCATCTTTATCTTCATCTTCGTCGGTTAGGGTTTCGAGTAGTCGTTTGGTGCGGCCTATGTGGGCCACCATTTTGTAATCGTTCATTTCATTTTAATACATCTTGTTGTTCATCTTGTCTCCATCTCCCTCTTGTTCGATCTAGTCTCTTGTTCATTCTTCTTCTTCTTGAGCAAAGCTTCCATTCCGTGTCCGATTCCTTCTCCTCTACTCCTTAGTCCAAGACCCCCGTGGTCCCGCCCTTCTCCACGCACGCGCGTAGCAACGCGACAACGCTGGAATCAGATTCGGAAGGGGGTTACAACGCGCACACGAACTATCACAGCAGTAACGACACCCCAGGAGGACCGGAGGACGAGGAGTCGGATACATTACCGACACCGGAACCAGAGTTGGCAGACTAGGAACCTCCGACACTAGACGTGGAGCAACCTCTGGAGACGGAAAAAGACCGACAAAAACATCCAACACTGGAAGTCGAGCCAGCAACACCAAAGGAAGACCGGCAAAGACCTCCGGCGTCGACGGAACAACAGGAAAGACCACCGACACCACCAGTCCGCGTACCGACACCGGACGACGACATGTCGTTCCAGTACTCCAAGTATAGGGATGATCCAGACGCGGAGGCTCATGTTCATGCGTTTCAACAAACATGGGAGGCGAACCATGTGTCACAACGGTTAACCGCGACAGAAGAGGAACAATCTAAGATAGCCAAATTTGGTGTGACATTGGAAGGACCGGCCGCCAGATGGCACTGGACGCAGGATCGCAGCACCATCACCACCTTTGCGGACCTGAAAGACAAATTCTTGCACTTCTTCCAGAAGGAGGTGGACCAGTGAGAAATGGTGGGCTTATTTTATACCATCCGGCAGGACCCCGGGGAGAGCATCCCATAGTTTGTCATCCGGTTTCAACGGATGCACAGTCACCTTACCCGCGCACCTCCGGAGGAAGAAACGCGGGCTATATTTTTAGCCGCACTCCGGGAACCTCTACCAACGGTATGCACGGTCATTGACTTTCGCACAAGCACCGTTGAACAGGTCATCGACCGGGTTAGAGAAATGGAGAAAACGAGCTCTTGGCTAACAATGGGAGCCCTCCAATAAGCGTTACCAACCGATGAGGATCTCCGGTTCCGGCAAGCAATCCAATGCACGATCTGCTTGAATTCTGGACACTCGTCACTAGAGTGCACCATGTGGACACACTGCTTACTCTGCCAATCTACGAGCCACACGATGGACCGGTGCAAATATAACCTATTGAATCGGCAAGCACCACCAGTCCGGCAAATCGAGCCACGTAGCAACCGAGACGAAGAAGACGAACGCTAGTGGCGAGAGGAGCAATATTGACCGACACAGGATGTTCGGTACGACGATCGGCGAGACAACTATGATCGATACAAGAGATATGACAAGTATCGAGATTACAATGGGCGGTACGAGCATCACAACCAGGATCACTCCCCCGGGTATCACCAATGACGGGAAGATTACGGGAGATATGACGACCAACCCCGTCAAGGGTACCGCAACAAAAAGAACTTTAATAAAAAATGACATTTCAAAAAAGGGAGCCACCCACATGAACCGGAAAAAGGCGCCTCAAGCAGCCAACTGGACCAAAGCCCTGCGGTTACCACAAGCCCTCCACCGTGTACAGGAAACAATGCCGAATCCAGCAATACCCGGAAAGCATATTGCTATTATTGCCGGCAAGAAGGACATTACAATAATCAATGTCCGGCAAAGAGCTATGATAAGTGACTGGCAGTAAACATGGTAGTCGCCGAAGTCGCAGACCTACAGCAGGTCACCACAAGGTCGAAGGGCAAGACGACGGAATGGGAGACACAAGAAGCCATCCGGAAATAGGCAATGGAATGGGTGAAAAAGGCAAATGAGCGAAACGTAGCAGAACTTGCGCAGCAAAAGGAGAGCACCGAAGAGCTTGCCGATGGCAGTCAGTTCGAAAACGCGACATGGCAAGTATTTCAGGAATGCCAGATCACGCTGCCATTAGGACGACTCTTGCAGCTAGTACCAAGATTCACAGAAGGACTCAAGTCCGGCATGACGACAGGCGGAACACCACCGGCTCTGGCATTCTTCTCAAATCCGGAGGAGGGACCGACGGTGGTGGACACCAACAGTCCGGTGTCGTGAAGATCCGTCACTACACGCGGATCGTGAGGCGGAACCACCGGGGTTCTGGACCGGAAGGATTCAAAGTCGGTACAAGCTTTGGCGCAAGCTTTAGCGAGAAAGTACTTAAGATAGATTGGGAAAGAGAGAAGTTGAGATTACACGATTGAGAGAGATTGATTGAACTTTGAACTTTAGATTTAAGAAACAAGTTACATGATCAATTTGATAACGAATTTCTTCTTCTTAATTTCATAACAAAAAAAAACGTGTTTTTTCTCCTCCCCCTTCCTTCTTTTATAGATGCTCTCATGCATATGATGCGTGTGAGGGTACAACATGTTTGCCATTTGGCACTTATGTATTACATGTGGTGCATGATAACCATGTCACTCATTTTAGCTCTCATGTATGAGAATTTACATGTAAAAGTACAATGATAGAAATATAAATTCAACTAAATGGCATGGCTTAATGGTAAGCCAATTGACTACCTCCTAACTTGGAGGTGCAAGGTTCGAATCCTTACTTGCCCTCCTTGTATATGTATATATGTATAATTTATATATTTATTTATCTAGTCGCCGGTTCGTCGGATGCCGTCGGTTACCGGTGCCTCGCCGGATACCGGTGCCGTCGTCGGTTGCTGCCGGATACCGTCGGTTACCGGTGCCTCACCGGATGTCGTCGTCTCATAGGCGCCGGATACTCGAATCCTTACTTGCCCTCCTTGTATATGTATATATGTATAATTTATATATTTATTTATCTAGTCGCCGATTCGTCGGATGCCGTCGGTTACCGGTGCCTCGCCGGATGCCGTCGCCGGTTGCCGCCGGATGCCGTCGTCTCACCGGCACCGTCGGTTGCTGCCGGATACCGTCGGTTACCGGTGCCTCGCCGGATTTCATCGTCTCATAGGCGCCGGATACTGGTGCTGCCGCTGGATGCCGGTGCCGCCGCCGGATGCCGCTGGATCACCAGCTCCATCGCCGGTCCGGTTTTGGTTGGCCAAAACCCTTTACGAGTAGCTAGCCCATCTCCACTCTTAGTTCAAGTTACCTTGAACTCTCTATGCTCCACACATAGACATAAAGATAATATCTTTTGCTCTACCTTATATATGATGAGAGCCGTATTTGTCGTGCCTATGTGGGATATCTCACAATTTTCTCTTTTTCTTTCACAACCTTTATACCCTAATATCTTGACATTTAGTTGTCCGTTTCTCGTGTAATAAAGTGCATTCGAAACCTCCATCATTTGTACTTAGATATTAAATTTATTTAAAATGTTATCTTCACAATTATTGTATTATGTGATTCATACTCGATTTTGTACATTTTATGGGATTTTCACACTATTGCTGAAAATCTTCACGACATCCACCCCCACCAAACCGCATGTCCTCCGGTACGTGCCAAGAAGAGAGAAAGTGAGATTTCGGCTACGATGATCAATTAGATTCCTCCATGTCTTCATTTACATTCGCCCTATTATGTTCATCGTCGAGGTAATCGAGGTCAGGATCCTTGTCTTGTCTTTTCTTGAAAATCTTTACTCTTTTTCCCGCAATGGGTACGGCCAACCTTGATCCGTCTAGTTCCGCAAGGTGGTATGTGGCATTATCGTTGGCACTTGTCACCATATACGGCCCGAACCATCTTCTTGTGAACTTCCTTGTTGTACTGTGTTGATTGTCAAGAGTGCCGTCGTAAACCAAAACCCAATCCCCTTCTTCAATCTTCTTGGGACGAAGTCGATGCGTGTTTTCGAACTGAACTTTGTTCTTTACTCGGGCTGCCTTCATCATCTTTTGCGCTTTTTCTAAATCTTCAGGTCTTCTTTCAAGTTGCCTTATCCGCGCCGCTAATAACTCTTCTCGTCTCATCTCGTTCTCCCGATTCGGACAAATCCGGATCCGGCAAGACCGGTAAGGGTGGCCGACAAAACTCGCACTACGCAAAAGGATCTGGAGGATTTGGAACCGGAAAGGCCGGTAAGGGGCCAGCCTTGGTGATGAATCACAAGGCAAACTCAATGAAGAAGACCACTTCCAAAACGGAGAAAGTGTGGTATGTTGATTCCGGCGCGTCGAACCACATGACGAGCCACAAAGAGTGGTTCTCCTTTCTGGAGAAACCGGATCAACCAGGAGTAGTCGAAACCGGAGATGACACTCCTCACCCAATCGTGCACGTCGGAGAAGTCCCTCTAAGCCACGTCGGACAGAAAGGGAAGCTGATGAACGTATTACACGTTCCGACAATCACGAAGAACCTGGTGTCCGTCGGACAGATTGTCGACCAGGGGATGCAGGTGCGGTTTACGCACCTCGGGTGCTTCATTGAGGATGAGGGTGAAGTCATTGCGCAAGGGCGCAGAGACGGGAGGATGTTTATCCTCAACACCAATGACTTTGGCACCGCTCTATTCGCGAAATGACAGAAGGTCGAGTCGGACATCGACCTGTGGCACAAGCGGATAGGCCACGTCAACTACCGGAGGCTTCAAGACCTGCAAATGAAACAAGTCGTTGTCGGTTTGCCGAAGTTCAGCGGCCGGAGAGCCGAAATTTGTGAAGCCTGCCAACTTGGGAAGCAACACCGGCTTCCATTCCCCACCGAACGGAACCGGAGCCGTAATAAGCTCGATCTCATCCATTCGGATGTGTGGGGACCGGCACAAAGTGTAAGCCTTGGCGGGAGCCGGTACTTCGTCTCCTTCATCGACGACTATACTCGACATACTTGGATCTACCTCTTTGAGCAGAAGAGCGAAGTCTTCGACTGTTTCCGGAGCCTCCAGAAGATGGTGGAACGGGAATCGGAGAGGAAGATCAAATGCCTTCGGTCGGATGGCGGAAAGGAATATTTTTCCAGCCAATTCACTAGTTATCTGCAGCAGAAGAGAATTCGGCGAGAGTTCAGCTGCAGATACACACCGGAGCAAAACGGTGTGGCCGAAAGGAAGAACCGGACACTCGTCGAAGCGGCAAGAGCAATGCTGGAGGAGAAGAGCATGCCCCGGTTCTACTGGGCGGAGGCGGTCCGGACGGCCGTCTACATACAAAACCGCATTGGTGACAAGGTGTCAGCTCATGAGCTGTATTTCGGGCGCAAGCCGAACTTAAGACACCTTCGGATATTCGGCAGCATAGCGTATGTGCATGTGCCGGATCAGAAGCAGAGAAAGCTGGATGCAAAATCGGAAAAATGCATCCTAGTCGGCTATGCTCAAGAGCAAAAGGGGTATAAGTGCTATAACCCCCGGACGAAGGAAGTCCGAGTTAGCCGGGATGTCGAGTTCGATGAATCGGCATCCTGGTACTCCGTACCGACTCCGACTTTCGATCCCGACCCAATGCCGGAAGATCAGGCTAGTGAGCCTGAATCAGCCCTGGCAGAGGATGATGAAGCCGAGACTCAAGATGAGAGTCTGGAATCGTTACGGTTGAGTGGACCGAACGAGCGACTGAGTCGATTGGACCAGTCGGATGAAGAGACGGCAAGTGGTGGAGACTCTGCCGTGCTCTCCCCGCGCAAGGAACCGAGGAAACGGTTCACGCGCAAAGAGAAGGGGAAGAGGAAGATGCCGGAATTCGAAACCGGCAACGATGAGTCGGATCGGTGCGTATCCGACTCCGGAAAGGAGAAAGGTGGATCTTCGGCATCGAAGACCGAACTGGCCAAGAAGGGCCTCAAATCAAGTGACGGTGCGTTGCGCCGATCAACCCGCCAGAAGGATCCCGTCATGCGGTATGGGTACAATGAATACATGGCGCATCATTATGCGTAAATGACTAAGGTGACAGAAGTGCGTGAGCCGGAGAGCTACGCAGAAGCGGCAAAGGAAGCAAATTGGCGTGCCGCTATGGACGAAGAAATGCGGGCACTCGATGCCAACGAAACTTGGGACCTAGTTGATCCTCCCCGTCACTGTAAACCGATCGGATGCAAGTGGGTGTACAAGGTCAAGTACAACGCCGACGATTCTATTAACTGGTACAAAGCCCGGTTAGTGGCGAAGGGATATGCGCAGACCCATGGAATCGACTACGACGAGACCTTCGCTCCTGTGGCGAAGATGACGACGGTTCGTGTGGTACTGGTGGTTGCTGCGGCAAGGGGGTGGCATCTTCACCAGATGGATGTTGTTACCCCGTACGAGATGTACGGAGAGTCAAGTGTGATGATCGAGGGTCGAATGTTATCATGATGTTGTTGTGTATGTGTAGGAGGCATAAATGTAATTGTGAGTCTATACGTATGTGAACACATGCACACGTGTGTGCATGTGGATGGATACGAGGAGGTGTGAGTGAGTGTCCAGTATGAATGCTCAATGGGGCTTACACCCCTATGTATCTACCCCCTCTTGTACTATTTAACCCCTTATGGGGAATGAATGAAACATGAAATGAATCATTTCTCTCTCTCTCTCTCTCTCTCTCTCTCTCTCTCTCTCTCCCCCTCAACGTTGAACCCCCTTGGGAGGGGGGTGGAGCCATTCTAGGCACCACCCCCCACCCCACAATGCTTCTCTATATGATCTCTCTCACCATCATACTCTTCATCATCTTTGCTATTTCACCATGTCTATCTTTGTCATCGTTAACCATCATCATCCTTAACCCTAACCCTAACTCTTCGACGGTGTCTGTCTCTTTGTTCAACCAATGGTTGTTTGGCCATTCTGGCTGTTGTTTAGGGTTTCAAGCCGCTACCGTTCCTTCCGGCCGTTGGCTGTTGTACGGCCATCCATTGTCCACTAGTATGTCCAACCGTTTTCGTCTCCCCTCTCTGTGTCCATTTGTTCGGTTACTCTTTCATTGTTGTCTGGCCGTCGGTTCGGCTATTTCCGTCGTCGGCTCGTTAGGTCGTCTCTGTCCGGCCGTTATGTGTCTTTGTGCATACCGGAAATTGATCCAGCCACTATTCGGCGGCTGCCGCCCTGCCGCTGCAACTGTAAGACCGCCGCTCCATCCGATCACTGTCTGTATTCGACCCGGTGGCTGCTGGTCGGCCACCACCCTAGCCGTTGGTAGGTGGCCACCGCCGTCCGATCGTCGTCCCGGCTCCATCACCGTTCCGACTGTTCGGCCCATTGCGGTCGTTGTTTGGCGGTTCTTTGTCCAGCCCATCTGGCCTCTTCTGTTCCGGTGACGGTCAGCCACTACAACCACTCTTTGGTCGCTCTCCGGCCTCTCCTCTGTCGATGTCGCTGGTCCACCCATCGAGCTTTCTTAGTACGGCTCATTCCAGTCGGTTCCGGCAATCGGTTCGGCTGTTGTCCAACTGCTCCCATCTTTGTTCATTTCCTGCACACGCACATTGCTAGTTCTCGTACACTCGCACATCTGTATCTTCATGTCTCATTTTGTGATTTACGCTTGCACATTGTGATCACCATTTGCCGCACATAGTCGATCCGATTTCTTGTACATTCCTTCACTGCGTCCCTTCATTGACTTCTTTGCGGACATCGTCATCGCATATCATGCTTCAACTTCGTCTTGCACTTTGCCACCATCATTTGTCGCTAACCACACACTCGCACATCGTCATCGTTTCTAACCGCTTAGTCACTATGTCTTGCATCGACGCGTATCATCCTTTGACTCCGTCTCCAAAGGGGGGTCGCCTTAGTGGTCGCCAAAAGGTGTTGTAGGTTTTAGGGTTAGGGTTAAGGACGATGATGATGATGAATGATAACTATGATGATTGGTAATGAAGATATACATGGTGATGGAGAGTATGATGGTGAGAGATCATATAGAAAAGCATTGCGGGGTGGGGGGTGGTGCCTAGAATGGCTCCACCCCCCTCCCAAGGGGGTTTAACGTTGAGGTGGAGAGAGAGAGAGAGAGAGATGAAAAGAGAGATAGAGAGAAATGTTCCTTTCATGTTTCATTCATTCCCCATAAGGGGTTAAATAGTACAAGAGGGGGTAGGTACATAGGGGTGTAAGCCCCATTGAGCATTCATACTGGACACTCACTCACACCTCCTCGTATCCATCCACATGCACACACGTGTGCATGTGTTCACATACGTATAGACTCACAATTACATTTATGCCTCCTACACATACACAACAACATCATGATAACATTCGACCCTCGATCATCACACTTGACTCTCCATACATCTCGTACGGGGTAACAGATGTGAAGAACGCCTTCCTTCAAGGAGAGCTTGAAGAAGAAGTCTTTATGACTCAGCCCCCCAAATTTCAATCGGAGATGAACAAGTCGGGGGTATGCCGACTGAAGAAGTCGCTTTACGGCTTGAAGCAAGCCCCCCGAGCCTGGAATGCGAAGATCACGCACCGGTTGCGTAAGCTGGGGTTTGCTGTCTCTAAGTTGGATTCTTCGTTGTTCATCCGGTAAGGCTCTGACGGTCCGGTATGTATACTCTTGTATGTGGATGATTTAGTCATCACCGGACCGGGTCTTCCCGAAATCAATCGCGTCAAGTCCCAGTTGTCGGACGCATTCGAAATGAAGGACCTGGGGGACCTTCATTATTTTCTTGGGATCGAAGTGATCCGGACCCCCGACGGCATATTGCTCTCACAACGACATTACGTGTTGAATATGCTGTATAAGTTCGGCATGACGGATTGCCGACTTGTCTCCACACCCCTGGACCGGAACCAGAAGCTCCGTCCCAACTCCGGACCGGCCTACAATGAGAAACGGTTCCGACAGGTTGTCGGAAGCCTGATCTACTTAACCATCACCTGACCCGACATCAGCTATCTGGTCGGCATGGTAAGTCAGTTCATGCAGAAGCCGACCGTGGAGCACCTTCAGTGCGCGCAACGAATATTACGGTATGTCAGCGGCACTAAGGACCGGGGACTGCTATACCGGCGAGGTATACCCGAAGAGCTTGTCGGTTACATAGATGCTGACTGGGCGGGCGATGCGTCTGATCGCCGCTCCACTTCCGGATACATGTTCTCCATAGGTAGCGCGGCCGTTGCGTGGAGCAGCAAGAAGCAGCCCACAGTGGCTTTGTCAAGCACTGAGGCTGAGTACCGGGCCGCTACCGTTGCCACTTGTGAAACCATCTGGCTTCGGCGACTGCGGCGAGACTTGCGGATCGAGGTACCGACCCCGATCCCGATTTACTGCGACAACATGAGCAGCCTACAGCTCGCTAGGAACCCTGTGTTCCATGCTCGCACAAAGCACATCGAGGTGCACTACCACTTCGTGCGTGAGCGGGTCCTGAGCGGTGAAGTTGACCTACGGTATGTTCATACGGATCGGCAAGTTGCCGACTGTTACCGGCCGGCAAGGAGTCCAAAATACGGAGTGAAGGAATTAATTAGATATGGTTGTAAATGAGCATAGTGTGGACGGACGGATTGGAAACGGTATGCCGTTCCAGATCCGGACGGATCCCGAATAGGTGC